>NC_082733.1:8088207-8375821 GCF_030144855.1 Hypanus sabinus
AAGGGCACAAATATGTGAATGAATGATAGTGTAGCTTTACTGAAACCTAGCTTAAAAAGGGTCGAAATGGCAATTGAACATAATTGATTATTTGGTTCAGGAAGATGGTCACATTTCCTTCCTCTCTACCCACAAAAACTACTTTCCATTCAAGCTAATGTACATATCTTACTTCTAACAAGAGTAAACACCTGAGAGTAAGGCCACGTAATGGACAGTATTTTCAAAGAATCTTGGAATCCATTGTGCAGCTTTTTAAACAGCCTCTGAAATTGTGGTTAGTACTAGTGAAAGCTTTGCACAGGATAAACTGGTGCTGAGCCCCATCATTGTGTGGACTCCTTGGATTGGGAAGAAAGCAGGGTGAGAGTCAAGGCCTTGAGCAAGTCTTCTACAGCCTATACAAAGCTTCTAGGTCAATAGGGTAAACTGGCTTGTACTACTAGCAATCATTCTGTTTATCTTAGAGTCATAGAAAAGTACAGCACAGAGGCAGACTCTTTGGCCCATTTAGTCCATGCCAAAACCATTAAGACTGCCTACACCCATTGACCTGCACCTCCATACTCATACCATCTATATACCTACCCAAACTTAACTCAAACGTTCCAGAACTGATGTCAGGCTCTCCGGCTTATAATTTCCTGTTTTATTTTTAGAGTCTTCATCCTCACCATGTAGCACTAGCAAACCTCCCTGCTAGGATATCTTGGCAATTCCCATTAATGTTCCCATGGCATATGTTGGATGTACAGGAAAGAAATACTCCCATGATTTTTGTATCTCTTCCTAAAGTGGGATATGTCATAAAACATGATATTTTTGGAAACCCTAGGTCAGGGAGACTTTGTGTTCCTGTCTATGGAACTTGATGTTTAGAGATATAGAATACAAGTCTGGGGAAGGTCATGCTAGGCAAAGTAGTAAATGCTATTGTGGACACAGTTCTGGCAATTTGTTACAAAAACATTGTTCTCAACAGAGCTGGAACGAAGATGAGGAGGAATGTTTGGGCAGGTTTGAATTGTTTGCAACAGAGGACACTGAGGAGAGTTTAATCAAGGTATACAAAATTGAGAGGCTAAGATGGGGAAAATGGGGAGGGCCTATTTTGTTAAAAGAGAAGACAATAGGTGGGTAATAAATGCTAATGTATTAGACAATAGACAATAGGTGCAGAAGTAGACCATTCGGCCCCTCCAGTCTGCACCGCCATTCTGAGATCATGGCTGATCATTCACTATCAATACCCAGTCCCTGCCTTGTCCCCATATCCCTTGATTCCCCTATCCATCAGATATCTATCCAGCTCCTTCTTGAAAGCATCCAGAGAATTGGCCTCCACCGTCTTCCGAGGCAGTGCATTCCACACCTCCACAACTCTCTGGGAGAAGAAGCTCTTCCTCAACTCTGTTTTAAATAACTGACCTCTTATTCTCAATCCATGCCCTCTGGTACTGGACTCTCCCAACATCTGGAACATATTTCCTGCCTCAATCCTATCAAATCCTTTAATTATCTTAAACGTTTCAATCAGATCCCCTCTCAATCTCCTCAATTCCAGCGTGTACAAGCCCAATCTCTCCAATCTCTCTGCGTAAGACAGCCCTGCCATCCCAGGAATCAACCTAGTGAATCTACGCTGCACTTCCTCAATTGCCAGAATGTCCTTCCTTAAACCTGGAGACCAAAACTGTACACAATATTCCAGGTGTGGTCTCACCAGGGCCCTGTACAAATGCAAAAGAACATCCTTGCTCTTGTATTCAATTCCCCTTGTAACAAAGGCCAACATTCCATTTGCCCTCTTCACTGCCTGTTGCACTTGCTCATTCACCTTCACTGACTGGTGAACTAGGACTCCTAGGTCTCTTTGCATTTCTCCCTTACCTAACTTTACACCGTTCAGACAATACTCTGCCCTCTTGTTCCTGCTTCCAAAGTGGATAACTTCACATTTATTCACATTAAAAGAATAAAAACAGCAAATGCTGGAAGTATTCAGCTGGTCCAGACAACATCTGCAGGCAGAGAAATGGCTGATATTTCAGGTTGAAGGAGAGCAAAGAAGCTTGCTTAAGCTATTAGGAAGGTGGAGTAAAAGTGATGCCTAAGATATGGTAAAGCTGCAGTGAGGTTTTCTGATCAATGAGTAAGTGAGCAGTTGAGGGTTGAGAATGTTGATAGAAATACATAGACATTGTAAACAGCTGAGTGTGAAACTATGTCATGAGGGTCGGGTTGGGCGTGAACTCCACTGTCAGATTGGTGGGGGGTGGGGATGAAAAGTAAAGTGAGAAGGGGTAACAAATAAGCTGAGCCAATATCATTGATAGACAGCTGATGGAGACAGAGGGCTGAAATAATTTAAAGGTATAGAATTTGTTTTTGTATCCAGTGGGCTCCAGCGTGTTCAGACAGAAGATCAGATGGAGTTCCTCATGCATTATTTTAGTGCCACAGACTAATAAGTCACAGTGGAATAGAGAATTCAAGTGGAAGGCCTGATGTATGCATTTGTTTCATAGAACTGGAACAATAAAAGGCCATTGAGTTCTTGTTTTTGCTCCTTACATCTTAGTGCATTCAGATATGTTTTCAGAGAACTTGACACAACAAGCGTTGTCGTTGTCTGCACTGGTCTCTGTATTCTTCATAATTTCAGTTTTATGAAGTTTTAGACCCTTGGATTAAAGCACGAGTGAAGTTCTAAATTTATGTAAAATGAGGATTATGTAGCCTAGTAGCCTGTTGCAAATCACAAATTTAACTTTCTGCTGACAATTCTGTTTTATAGAATGCTGATCTAGTGAAAGCAGTGGGAATGTGCAGTTATAACCAGCTGGTGGAGAAGATTATCTTCTGTAAACAGTCAGAGAACAGTGAACTAGTCAGTGAAGGTAAGGGAAAAGAAAGTCTGTTCAAAAATAGTACACACAAAGGAAGAAAACTGGAGTATTGTTGAGCACTTTCAAATGCAGTTTTGTGTGGGATTGATCTGAAGCAATGTAATAATTGATGCTTAGCAAAGATGACTGAAAACAATCCAATGAAAAGTTATCCTAATTTGCAAGCCTGACAGTTACTAACCATACTGATGAAAGTTGACTTAGAGCAGCCGATTAATTCTGACTGCAGTGCAGATTGATGATGCATGTTTTCTTTCTTTTAAATCGCTTCAATACTTTTTTTTTTACAAAATTTGATAGTGGAATGAACAGAAGAGACTTTGTTACAATGATCAACAAATAATTAAAAGTGTTTGATGCATGGATTTTGAATCACTTATCTTCTCAATACTCTTAAGAGGAGAAGAATCGAACAGTAATCTTCTGTTAACCTATAAGTAAATCAGGCTCCATTGAGCCCTGTTAATCAATAAAACTAATTGTAGGCTAGATTTCATGATTTACCAGTGAGCTTCCTTTGCTCATTGGTGGCATGGCATTAACAGCATACTATATCTTACACTGAGCTTTCAGGTGCAACCTCCCTAAAGGTGGCAGGCCCCAGGCAAATGTGAGTGCAGGGCACAGAGCATTTCTGACCAATTGGCTTGGCCTACTCCAAATATCATTGTGTTTTTATAAGACTTCTTGCTGGACATCTGTACTTAATGCTGTCTTGGAAAAGTAATCAAAGACCCTGCCCACCTTGGACAGTCTCTCTCCTCCCTTTCCCATCGGGCAGAATATACAAAAGCCTGAGAGCATGTACCACCAAGCTTCAAGAACAGCTTCTACCACTAGTTTAAGACTGTTGAGTAACTCCCTAGATGGACTCAATACCTCACAATCTACCTCATTATGACCTTGCATCTTACTGCCTGCCTTTACTGCACTTAATCTGTAACACTTTATTCTGCACTCTGTTATTGTTTTCTCTTGTACTGCTTCAGTGAAATGATCTTTATGAATCACTGTAATTTGGGTCATGCAACAATTATAAACTAGTTTACCAGTTTAGGAGCTGGAGGAGAATGCTCAAGATCCTGAAGCAGTGATGGCTTGGATAGGGATGGAATGGGAATGTGGCTGGTAATGCAGCTGGGTGTTTGGGGTTGCTCAGTTTTGAGCAGCTAGGAGCACTGGGGAAGGAGTTAAGGACAGGAGGACTGGGGAAAGCTATGGGGAGGCCATTGCCAAGAAGCTATGGGGCATGACAAATGCAGTGGTTGGGGATGTGGAGGTAGTGCTGGAAGGCTGAAAAATGGGGAACGACAGTGGTTTGCTTGCTTCACTGGAAGCTGGCTTTAAAATTTGCAAGACAACAATTGCCTCCTGTCATGTAGGAGACCAGATGCACTGATTGATTCATATTGGTGCTGCCTGGATTGCTTATAGCAGGAGAGTGTGGAGACCTGAATGTAATTGTGCCTGATGAGTTGGGAAATCATCAGGCAGCTCTTCATAAAGGACAGCCTTTTTGCAATTAGAGCCTAGATAAAGGCACAAATATTAGTTAAAAGTTGGTTTCATTTCACAGAAATGGACTCTATTTTTAATATTGGGATTTCATTTTTGGCATAAAATTCTGAAACCAAGCTGTTGGTTTTAAAAAGTTTACTTTTTCAGTTATTCGTTTGGCATTGCTGACAGGTGGACCTTGATGTTCATCAGTGATTTCCGATGAGTTTTTGATGTCATTTAGGGGTGAAGAATTGCTGAACTTAGCTGCTTTCTTTCTGGAATAGCAAAAGTAGCAATGAGTAGTTTCAAGCACTGTATTTTAGTAGATTACATTTTTCTTCTCGTTCTGGGTTATCTGTGAATTTAGTGAGATGGTACAGAGGGTACTGCCAGCCTCCTGAGCTCTGTCAGACCTCAGCAGAGCTGCTGGATCCCTGAAGCAAGGGTCTGGTGAGTTGGGAGACCAGCAGATGGTTGTATTTGTCTTTTTATTCTTGTTACGAATACATGATATTGTGAATTAGTTATATCTTCATCACCCAAGGACATTTCACGTATATTTTTTAAAAATGGGATTTGAGTTCTGATTGTGCTTTGTAACAATGTTTCTAGAAGGCATGATCTAAAATAATTATTGTTACACTTATTATTTGACGCCTAAAGCCATTAACTAATTTATTGTCAATGAAAATCGATGTTTAACCGATTATTGGTACTGCAAATGAAAATGTTCGTTTTTCAGTATGATAATTCATGAAGCCTACATTTGAAGCTTGATACAAATGTTGAGAATTTTATTTTTGTCAAGTGTAAGTTAGTTTTTGATGTAAAAAATTTAGATCATTACCTCAAAAAGAAATGAGCAAAGACCATTTGTTATTCCCAGTGGTTGAATTTAAAGTTGTAAATGTGTCTAATGAGTTTTCAATATGTCTAGTTGGAATTGAGCTGGAATAATCTGAGTAACTTTCTTGTTTCTTTAGGTTATGTTGCAGAACAGTTTTTGAACAACTCGGCAACTCAGTTGACATACCATGGGTTATGTGAACTGATTTCTACTGTTGAAGAAGGAGAATTGTGTGTATTCTTCAGAAATAACCATTTTAGCACTATGACAAAATATAAGGTATTATTTCATGTTTTTAAATATTTATGCTGTGTATTCTAAATGTTGTCTTTTGGCAGAGGTAAAATAAGAGTTTACCTAATACAATAACTAACACGATTGAATGAAGAGGAATGGAGGTATATAGATTGTGTCTGGGCAGACAGAATTAGTTTTCATTGGCATCATGGTCAGCACATACACTGGCCAAAGAGCCTGTTCTTGTGCTGCTCTGTGTTCGGTCGATCTATGTTGCAGAAAATATTTCTTGAAAGCCAGTGAATTGGCATTATATTTTCTTAGGTCAACTTGCGAATTTACCCAGGAAATCAAGTTATACCTGAGTGGACTTAAGAATTGAATCAGAAATTCCTGAGTGCAGCCCTATTCTAAATCAAGATTAATTTAATGTTTATCATTGTTAATGATGGAAAATGAATTTATATCTAATATGTACCCAAAGGTATTTATGGGTGCATCAGACACTCCATTGTGCCCACATGATGGTTTTCTACATCAGTATATCGAAGAGCCAGCTGGTGAAAAGGTTATCCTCATCTTTTTACGTGATGAGAATTGATTGATAATTGTAATGGGGTCATAAGAGTGGACGTGATATGATAGAATTCTGCACTGTTTAAAAGTAATCCAAAATTAGTGGCTTAAATCAAAATAATTAACTATGAAGGCATGAGAGGAGGATTGGCTGTGGTTGATGGGGGAAAATGCACTCAGTGGTCACTGTTCTAGGTACACCTACTTGGTAATGTAAATTTTGAATCTGCCAATCATATGGAGCAAGTCTGCATAAAAGCATGCAGACATGGTCAAGAGGTTCATTTGTTCAGACCAAATATCAGAAAGGGGAAGAAATGTGAACTAAGTGGTTTTGACCATAGAATGATTGTTGGTACCAGACAGGGTGGTTTGAGTATTTTGGAATCTGCTGATTTCCTGGGATTTTCACGCACAACAGTCTTTAGAGTTTACAGAGGATGGTGCAAAAAAAACCAAAAAGCATCCAGTGAGCGGCAGTTCTGAGGGTGAAAATGCCTTGAAAGAGGTCAGAGGACAACAGCCTGACTGGTTTGAGCTGACATGAAGGCAATAGTATCTCAAAAAACCATGTATTTCAATAGTGGTGTGCAGAAGAGCATCTCTGAATGCACAGCATGTCAAAACTTGGTGTGGTTGGGCTACAGCAGCAGAAAACCACACAAGTACACTTAGTGGCCACATTAAGTGACCACATTTATTAGCTACATAAGGAATTTAATAAAGTGCCACTGAGTATATATGGAGAAATTGAGTGGTGGATGGGTAGTGACTTGCATTTGAGGAAATTATGCATATGCAGAAGAAAAATACATAATTTTACATGCTTATTTTAAAACAGAAGTCCAGCAGGAAAGGTGGTCCATCTACGTTTGACAGGAGAAATTTAAAGATGGTACTAAACCCACTAAATAGGCTTAAGGTGCGAAAAATATGAGCATAGGCAACATTGGCAAAGGAAGACTGGGAAATTGATATATGAAGTCAAGTTAGAATATGAAAGTAACTCAGTAAGAAACAAAAAATGTGTGCTGATTATGTAAAATGGAAGAGACTAGTGAAGTTAAATGTGAATCTTAGATAACAAAGATGGGAGAATTTATAATGGGGAATGATGAAACTGTTTTCACAGAGGAAGTGTCAGAACAAAGTTGAATGGGGATGTGGATCTGAAGGAAATGAGTCGTAGTTACTCTGCACAGAAGCAAGCCATGTAAACCATGGTAAACCATGTCAATGCTGACCACCTAGCACCTATCTGTATTAATCCTTTTAACCACCATTTGCTCTGTAGCATTTTCTATATTGGAAATTCAAGTGCTGGTCTACTTCTCCGTAAATATTGAGAGTAACTGCTTCCACCACCACTTGGGTTATGTACCAGAATCCATCTACTCCTGAGTGGAGAAAGGTCTTTCATTAATCCATTCCCCTTAAACATCTTGCCCTCTTAACTTAAATTTATGCCCTCTAATTTAATCTTTTTCTTCTATGGAGAAAAGTTTCCTATTATCTACCTTTTCTGTGTCCTTGGCCTACTCTTCCCCAAGGAAAACAATCCCTCTCATTGAATGCTTAAGCGGTCTCAAGGGGCAAAAGAACTTGCGGCTTATTCCCGCTTCTGTGAGTAAGAACCTTCATGAATTAGCAGATGACGAAACCTAGAAATGTGGGAAGTAGTGAAGAGGATTGAAATTGGTTTCAAGAGCATCTAAAGATAGAATGGGCAAGTGTAAGATATTAACTTCCAAAACTCTGAGTCTGTAATTGACCTCATGCACTGGAGGGTGAGAAATGTGGCCTTTCAGTTTCAAGAAGAAGAATTTAAGATAAAATAACTACCAAGTTAAAATAAAAAGATGTTGGAAACTCTCAGGACTTTGGGCTGCATTTGAAAAGAAAAACAGTTGCTGTTCAAGTTAAAGACTGTCAGAATTTGGGAAAATGAAAAATTAAGTTGGGTTTAAGTTGCAGAGAGGGTGGGGTAGGGATGGATTGAAAAAAAGGGGAGATTTTGAAGTTAGCGTTGTTGCAGTGATATGTTGGTGATCAAGCCATCTGATAGATTAATGAAGGAAATAAGATAGGAAAAGAATTAGAAGAAAGAAATTAGAGAACAAAACAAAAACCATCTACAAACAAGACAAGATCTGCAGATGCTGGAAATCCAAGCAACACACACAAGATGCTAGAGGACCTCAGCAGGCCAGGCAACATCTATGGAAAAGAATACAGTGGTCGTTTCAGGACTGGAGAAAAAAAGATGAGTCAGAGTTAGAAGGTGAGGGAGGGGAGAGGTGATAGGTGAAACCAGGAAGGGGGAGAGGGGTGAAGTAAACAGCGGGGAAGTTGATTGGTGACAGAGGTACAAGGCTGGAGAAAGGGAGAGGACAGAAGGCCATGGAAGAAAGAAACTGGGAAGAGGCAATGAGGGAGGCGATGGGCAGGTCAGGAGATAAGGTGAGACAGGGAGAAGGGGTCATTATTGGACAAATGGGACACTTCTGAGAGTTATCAAGAGTTCAGGACCAATGTATTCTGATAATGGTGAAAGATGAGAGTGGCAGGAATAAGGAACTCTGAACGATATAAGTTATTGAAGGTTTAATCAGATTAAAAAGCATATGATGGGTGTAGGCAACTACAATCAACAAGTCCCTTGAGGAATGTTGGATTGCAGGAGAATACAGGAGAAAGAAATTAGGATGTTAATGCGATATCCTTGGCATGTATGCTTGAGTTAATATTTTCGGAGCAGGAAAGAATGAGTTCTCTTCTGGACGAATGATGTAGTATACGTAGAAAGCCCAAGAATGTAGGGTGAAATTCTAAATGAAAACTTTCCATCTGAATTCACCAAGAAGAGGGACATGGAGGATAGTACATTTAAGGAGGTATTTGTTGATATTCTGAAGAATGTCTACATTCAGAAGGTAAAGTGTGTTGATTTGGAATACATAAGGGTGGGTAAATCGATAGGGCAGGTTAAGATGTATCCCATAATGCTCTGGGAAGCAAGATTGCGAGGTCTCTAGACAGAGAACTTTTCAGGAGGACAACTAATGTTGTTCCTCTATACAAGGCAAACAGTGATAATCACCGATAATTGAGCCATGTATCAGCGCGAGGGAAATTACAGGAGAAAATTCTAAGGGGCAGGATATATGTACATTTGGAAAGGCAAGATCTAATTAGGGATAGTAACGGAAGGCAAAAGGCATATTGGTCTTTAGGGTCATATGAAAGAGATCATCTAAAGAAGTTGAGGAAATGGTACAGATGGAATTGATGTTTGGGCATAGGCTTGATGGGCTAAATAGCCTTCTGTTTTAATTAATATAAATACTGTTGCATTGATTTCTCTGACATCTGATAATTTCTTCCTTCTCATGTCTTTTGGAGCAGTTACACATTCTAGTGATTTTAGAAGATAATTATCAATATATCCATGATTTCTGCAGTCACCTCTTCTGGAAGCTTGCAATGCAAACTATCAAAGCCAGCAAACATGTCTTTTAGACCCCAATTTCTCCGTGACTTCAATCACCTTAAAGTAATAATTTTAATCAAGTCTCTTGATTTCCCCATTATTTCGTGTAGTTAGAATTCTCCAGGGAAGAAAATTGGATACTATTGGGTAGATAGTTGTAAGAAGAATAGCGGCGGAGGTGATGGTTGGGAGAAATTAGGTTACAGGGAAATGGTGAAATGGATTACTAAAAGCCAACGTAGACTATTGGGCTGACTGGCCAGCTTTTCTGTTGTAAGAAATTGTAGAAAATTAAGTCAATGACTCTCAATATAAACAAAGGAGAAAAGAACTTAAATCAGGAGGAGATATAAGGGGCCTTGAAATGTCCTTGGTGACTAGGATTAAGGAACATCACAAGGGATTTTATATATGCATAAAAAGAAGTTGGTAGCTAGGGAAAGAAACTTGAGGACAAATGAGCAATTTATGCCTGGAGTCAGAGGAAGTACTGAAGGTGAGGTACTACATAAGTACTTTGCATTGGTGTTCACCAAGTCAAAAGACATGGAGGATGGTGAGATCAGGAAAGGGCATATTGAAGGAGAGAGTGTTGGATCTCTTGAAGAAGATTAAAATTAATGTAGATAAGTTGATGGAATTTCCCCCATGTAATTGAGGTTGGCAAGAGGAGGAGATTGCTGGAGCGTTGATGGAGATTTCTGTATCTGAGGTCCCAGAGGAGAATAGCAAAATGTTGTTCCTTTTCTTTAGATGACAACAAGGATAATTTAACAAATTGCAATGCCGTATGGAAATTGTTGCAGAAGATTTTTAGGGATAGAGTTTACTCATTTAGGAAAGTATTGGCCCTTTGGGGCTGGTCAACATGGCTTTGTGCAGGAGAAGTACTGTCATTCAAACTTGACTGAGTTTTTTTGAGAAGGTAATGAAAATGTTTGAAATTTAGTGTTATTTTCCAATCAGTTCTGGCCAAGTCCTCTCATACTCCTGGAATTTCCTTTACTCCACTGCAATACTGATACACCTGACTTTAGCTTCTTCTCAAGTTTCAGGGTGAATTTGATCATATTGTGATCCCTTTCCCCTAAGAGTTCTTTTACCTTAAGCTGTCTAATCAAGTCTGGTTCATTGCACAACACCAAATCCAGAATAGCTGATCCTCGAGTGGGCTCAACCACAAACTGCTCTAAAAAGCCATCTCCTAGGCCTTCTTGAAATTTCCCCCTCCTGTAATCCAGCACCAACCTGATTTTCCCAATCTTCCTACGTATTGAAGTTCCTTATGACTATTGTAAGATTGCCCTTTTGGCATTCATTTTCTATCTCTTATTGTAATTTGTGGACCACATCTTATTGCTGTTTGGCGGCCTGTATGTCACTCCCATCAGGGTCTTTTTACCCTTGCAGTTTCTTAGCTCTACCCACAATGATTTAACACTTTCCGATTCTGTGTCACTTCTTTCTAAGATTTGATTTAATTTTTTTTTAACCAACAGAGCAATCCCTCTGCCTACCTGCCTATCTTTTCGATACAATGTGTATCCTTAAATGTTGAAGTCTCAAAGTTGGACAAATTTAGATCGTTTCCTTTCTGGATGGAGGGGGAACCTGATGGAAATTTATAAAATTAAGATAAGGTTGATTGTTGAATGTCAAAATCGAGAGAGCATAGCTTTAAGGTCAAAGGGAGAAAGCTTAAGCAGAGTGGGGGTGTCTGGAATGCACTGCCAGGAGAGGTAGTAGAAGCAGACATGACAGCAACATTTAGATAAGTACATGAATAGAAAAGGAATGGAGATATATAAACCATGTGAGCAGATGGGATTAATTTAGTTTGGCATCGTGGTCAGCACAGATATTGTGGGCTGAAGAACAGTACATTACAGGAACAAGTTTCGTAGAGAATATAGTCCAATCTCTTTGTGGATTACATGTTGTCCAAACTATCGTCCTTTGACTACTTTTGCCAGTTTTGATTTTTTTTAGTGTATATGTAGACTAAAGCCTTGCCCCATTTTTATTTTATTGCTGCTAGATTCGTATGATTAATAATCTTTCCAACTGTAATGACATTGTTTGGGGCCCTATCTCCTAATCATACTTATCTCCTGTTCACTCAAGCCAAGATTATTTAAATGGTCATAATGTTAATAAGTTCGCCTCATCTAATACTTCCTTCTTGGATGTGCTTTCCAACTGTCAAGCACCTGGTAATATTTCATTGTGTTCATTAGTCACCATGAAAGTGCACTTCAAACTGCCATTAGGTTGAAACTATTCATCTTTATTCTTGTGATTAGTTTGTCTACCTGTTACCAATCGTCAGTGTTTTCAGATGCAAGCAAAATTGGAAACTGGAGATATTGGCCACCGATATATTAATTCATGAACCATCCTCTACCCCAAGCACACCCTCACTCTTCTGTCAGCACACAGATACACACTAAGAAATCTAACATTCGAATCACAAGTCTAACCATATATTTAACTAAATATTGAGATCAGTTTTTTTGTTAAAAAACTTCATTGTTTGAAAATGTTCTGTTTTGTCTTCTGGATTGCACTCTCAGTCAACCAAGTGTATAATCAAGTAGTCTGTGTAGTTTAGCATTAAGGGCATATTAAGGAAAGTATCTGTGATCTGGCATTAAATTATAGAATCTTCTGCCTGCCTAGGTCGATGTAAAAGATCTGGTGATATTTTAAAGATCAGGGAGCCTTCTTTGTGGTATTACTATGTTTGTCCCAAAATTAATCACCATAAACTGATGTTCTGCATGTTTATTGTTTCTGTTAAATATTGGACTGCATTTTATTTTAGAACTAAACAATTGGTTGTAAACTAGGTCCTGCTCACCTGGTCCTTTTGCTCTGTTAGTATTATAACAGTCATGGATTTCTGTGAGTTCGATTTGCGAGTGTATTGTGTATTTCCACTGTGTATTTTCTGATCAAATTTTACAAGTTACTATACCGGTGTTTTGCAAAGAGACATTTTAAACAATCCCCTTTGCATAGAGTGATAAATTTATATAACCTAGAAGATCTTTTATGGTTTATTAGGTCTGTGCTTGAGCAGTTCAAATATAACTAATGAAAATCCAAAATAAAATGACAGGCACTGGAAATCGCAAGTTTGGAAAATGTTGGTAAATTTCAACAGGTCAGGCAGTAACTATGGGAGGAGAAACAGTTAATGTTTAAGTTTTGGGACTGTTCATCAGAACTCACTGTCCAAACTGATGGGTCCCAGACCAAAACTGTTAATTATTTTTCTTCCTACAGATGCTGCCTGATCTGTTGAGTTCAACTTGTCTTCCTTTCCCCCATTTTTCTAAAGCTTTATCTTCAATTTTTTTTATCAACTCTTCACTTCAACATTTAGTGGCCTGTCTCAGCAACTCCAAATGACAAGTAAGGATCTAACAACACAACACCTGCATTAAATAAAGTTCTCCTTGATCCTTTTATTTTCCTTGTCATTTGAAATTGCTGCCACAGTTGCAGTGATTCCCAGCAAATCGGCTTTCCCACATTATTCAATAACTTGAGGTAATCATTAAACTTTTTTAGTCCCATCTGTTGCAAAGAGAATAGTACAAATGTCATGGAATATTCCTTGTAGTACAGCAGGTTTGTTAGCATCCATAGAAAGACATAGCTTAAGCTTTAGACAGCATGCTTCAGAGCTGAAAGTTGAAGTATTTAAATGGAAATAATACAATGTGCACAAGGTTGGTGCAATTTAGTTGGCTCTTCAAGAAGTTTAAAGCAATTATGCAGTTTCTAGACCTTTAAAATGACTCTGGATTATATTATTTTTATAATATAATTTCTTTGTATTATGAAGGTGCCACGGTAGCATAGTGGTTAATGTGACACTATTACAGCTCAGAGTGTTGGAGTTTGGAGTTCAGTCCTGGTGCCATCTTTAAGGAGTTTGTACATTCTCCCCATGGTCACATCAGTTTCCGCTGGGTGCTCCAGTTCCTCTCTCCCCCCCCCCCCCCCCACCGCCCCCGTAGGTTAATGGGGTCGGTATAAAGTGTCCTGTGATTAGGTTAGTGTGGGTTACTAGGTGCCACAGCTCATTGGGCTGGAGGGGCCTGTTACACACTGTATCTCTATCTTAAAATAACATTTTCTGAATTTTGATAAATTATTATTTTGGTGTATTTTCAGAATGAGGACAATATCCAAAATAATAATTTATTTTTCTCATTGCATTTATTAACTAACCCCCTCTGCCAACCTGATTTTAAATCATTTAAGTACAATTAAGTTTAGTTCTGTGTTTAAGTGAACTGGGATTGCCAGAAAAGACACACATAAATTAAAACCATGTCTCCACAATTCCATCAGTTCTGAAATTCTTAAAAAATCTGTTAGCTATTGTTGTTATGGAACAGTTCATGTCAGACCATTAAGGATTTTTAAAAAAAATGCATAATTGTACCATGCATGTTGCACTCACCTAGCACACAAGTGTAATAGAACTTTTTGGTCTCTGTGAAATGGTGACCCTGCTTTGTTAATCTGAATACAATAGCATCTCCTTGTTTTGAATTTTTTAATCAGTTGGTATTTTGCCAATCTGATCAGTGTAAATAACATTCCTCCTGTGGATTAAAATGCTGTTGTTTATTTTGAATACAAGTCTGGCAGACTGCACCATATGGCAATATAATCTGGGGCAGGCCATACAAACAGATCTCGAGAAGGATGTTGATGTTTTCTACTTTTTGGGCTCAAGTGTCGACTTCTGGTGATTGCTATTATCTTTTTATAGGTAGTGCCTGTTTATTTTCTGTTCTGTGTATAACCACTGAGCAGAGATAAGAGTAATACATTACACTCATCCTTCACTTGCCTGTACATTAAAGAAGACTTGGGATGTTCTTATCTGCTTCGGTGAACAGAAGTTTCTCATTAATGATGAAAATTCCAGGAAGCAGATGTTTTATTAGTGAATGTTTCAGAAGCCAAGGTTTGACCCATGTTGATGACTTTTGTCAGTTGAGTTAATACATGTTAAAAGTTGAAAATTTTAACTTTCAAATTTTATGAAATGCTATCCATTTAAGAGTTTAGTGCATGAAATAGTTACTTAATCTGAGAGACTTTTGTATAGTTCTATTACTTTTAATGATTCCAGATTCTTTTCAAAATTGATAAAGGTTTATACAAGCTTTTAAAATTGAAATAGGTATGAGTTTTACTTTCAGTGTTTTTTTTTCCCTGTTTGGCTTTCCAAATTCTGTAATTTGGGAAACTATTATAAGATTACTAGTATATACAGAAACTACCCAGAAGTATGTTTCACGTCAACTACTACAAGAAGCTTCCATGATCTCAAGATTCAGCAATGTGTTAATAAATATTGACATTTTAATGAAATGCAGTTACTGTTGCATGTTGCTGAATTTCCTAACATTTTGGGAAATTACAAGTTAAGTCCTTCCCCTAACCCATACGATCACAATGTGTTGTTCAAATTGCTGATAGAATATTACTCCAAATATTGCAGTAAGTTCATGTACAGACGGCATGAAAAGGTACTAGTTTATTTGCTATCAATATTAGATGCTTGGTTTGTTTACATTTAAATTGCAGGATGGATCTTGCAGACTTGTGATCAGTGTACTGAAGTCAGCAGTTTAAATGTAGAGGTTAAACTTTGAAATGACCAGCTAGTTAAAGTCAGTTGGATCCACACCTTTATTTGCATATTTGAAAGTAATGTTCACTTAAGATGCTGAATTTCACACGTTGACACATATTTGCTCATGTGAACTAATGCTCAACAACTCTGAGAATAAATTCATCTAATTTCACACTTATCAAATCTGTACCCTTTTCATACACAAATAACTAAACTTGAGCTTCAGTTTTTCATGTGACTGAGAATGTGAAAATACTAGTGCATGTTATTTTCCACTCCCAATGAGATCAGTTTGATTTCAGAAGTAAGAGTATAAATACCTGAATTTTAAAATTGCCACCACTGCAGTACTTTAGATGTACCTTTCTGTTTCATTGTAACTTCAATAACTATGAGCGATTTTCTGATGGGAGTCCATCCTTTGAAGCATGTATCTTGATCTTTAGTTTGTACCACAGCACAAAGAATATAGAATAATACAGCACAGTTCAGGCTCTCTGGTCAACAATGTTGTTCTGACCTGCTGATCTATTCAAAGATCGATCTAGCCCTTCCTTCCTACATAACCCTCCATTTTCCTATCAGAATCAGCTTTATTATCACAGGCATGTGACATGAAATTTGTTAACTTAACAGTAGCAGTTCATAGTATAGAAGAAGAAAAAATAATAAATAAAATAAAAATAAATAATAAGTAAATCATTTACAGTATACATTGAATAGATTAAAAAACATGCAATAAACAAATACTGTATATTTTTAAAATGAAGTAGTGTCCAAGGGTTCAATGTCCATTTAGGAATCGGATGATAGAGGGGAAGAAGCTGTTCCTGAATCGCTGAGTATGTGCCTTGAGGATTCTGTATCTCCTTCCTGATGGTAACAGTGAGAAAAGGGCATGCCCTGGGTGCTGGAGGTCCTTTATAATGGATGCTGCCTTTCTAAGACATCGCTCCCTGAAGATGCCCTGGGTACTTCGTAGGCTAGTACCCAAGATGGAGCTGACTAGATTTACAAACCTCTGCAGCTTCTTTCGCTCCTGTGCAGTAGCACCCCCCCCCCCCCCCTTCACACCCACACCAGACAGTGATGCAGCCTGTCAGAATTCTGTCCATGGTACATCTATAGAGGCTTGAGAGTGTATTTGTTGACATGCCAGATCTCTACAAGTTCCTAATGAAGTATAGCCGCTGTCTTGCCTTTTGTTTTGCTTGCTGGGCTTGGTAGTTAAGTAACAAGTGAAGGCCAAGAACTGGACTTGGTTGTCAAAGGCTATTTGAGACACACACCATTGGGAGCATTTAATAGGTAATGGAAATTTATCTCCACTACCAGCCCCAGTTACTAGAACCTTAAAGAACCAACCTAAACCTTCTTTCTTCCTCTTGATTAGATGTTCCATGTCTCTTGTCAACCTACTGTCCTTTCCTTCATCAATGGGACAAACCTGTACAAGCGTTTCCTGAACAACCTCCACTTTTCCATTGTGCCTTTTCACTGAGTATATCCGTTCTCAATTTCTGTTTAATAGCATCGCAATTCTTCCTCCCCCATTTAAAATACTTTCCCATGCTGTCTGTTTCTATCTCGATCCAGACTTAACAAGCACCAGATCCAGAATGGCCCCTCCTTTAGTCAGCTTGTCTATACTTAGCATCAGGAATTCTTTCTGGACATAACTAACGAATTCCACCCCATCTTAACCTTTAGCACTAAGGAGATGTCATTCAGTATTTTAATTTTTATAATTTTATTTAGAGATACAGCACAGTAACAGGCCCTTCCAGCCCATTGAGCCCATGTTGTCCAATTACACCCTTGTGACTAATGAACCTACTAACCAATAAGCCTTTGGAATGTGGGAGGAAACCAGAGTTCTCCTGTGGTCATGAGGAGAACATACAAACTTACAGACAGCAGAGGGAATTGAACCAATCACTGGCTCTATAAGCTTTAAGCTAACAGCTACACCATCATGCCACTTAATTATTAGGGAAGTTGAGGTCCAACATGACAACAACTCTATTTTTTACGCACCTTTCCAAAATCTGCCTCCTGATCTATTCCTCGGTGACTCTGTTACTATTTGGGGGCAGGAGGGGTGTCTATAGAATACTTCGAATAGAGTAATTGCTCCCTTCCTGTTTCTGACTTTCACCCACACTGACTGAAGCCCTGGATGAGCAGTGAGATCTGCATTCTGCTGAGGTCTAGATCAGTGGCATTCAGGTCTAGATAGATAGATAGATACTTTATTCATCCCCAAGGGGAAATTCAACATTTTTCCAGTGTCCCATACACTTATTGTAGCAAAACTAATTACATGCAGTATTTAACTCAGTATAAATATGATATGCATCTAAAATCACCCTCCCAAAAAAATAGCTTTTAAAAAGTTCTTAAATAGTTTACTAAAGTGCATTGAGTGGTAACTTAAGCTCAGTCCTAACCCCGGCACTTGGTCTGGCGACCAAGTTAAGTACAAGAGGTCAGAAGGCCCTCTCATGTGCAAAGTTGAATCACTAAAGGATACTCGATTGCTGTGGCAGGGCTTGAATGCTATTATCTCCTACAAAGTGAAGCCAAGCAATATAGGTAACAACAAGGCCTAGCTCGCAGATGAGCTCAAAGCCTTTTATGCTAGGTTTGACCGTCAATTCATGGAGGCACCTTCACGAACTCACAGCCCCCAGTGACCCTGTGATTTCAGTCTGTGTGGCTGACATGAGAGTGTCCTTCAGGAAGGTGAACCCACAGAAAGCATTTGGCTCATACGGGGTACCTGGCCGAGTACTAAAGGCCTTTGCTGAGCAGGTAGCTGGAGTGTTCAGATATTTTTCACCTCTCACTTCTGCAGTCTTAGGTACCCACTTACTTCAAACAGGCTTTAATTATACCAGTGCCTAGGAAGAATGTGGTAACCTGCCTCGATGATTATTGTCCAGTAGCATTTACATCCACTGTGATGAACTGCTTTGAGAGGTTGGTGATGAAACGTATCACCTCCCACCTGAGAAGTGACTTGGATCTGCTCTAATTAGCCTACTGACAACAGGTCATCAGCAGATGCCATTTCATTGATCCTTCACTCAACCCTGGAACATCTGAACAGGGAAGATACATACATCAAGATGCTCTTCATTGTTTACAGCTCAGCATTCAATACCATCATCCCCTCAAAACTAATCAAGAAGATTCAAGTCCCAAGTCTTTGTGCAACTGGATCCTCGCTTTTTATCACTTGTAGACCCCAGTCAGTTCAGATTGGCAACAGCATCTCCTCTACAATCTCCATCAGCACGGGTGCACAACAGGTTGTGTGCTTAGCCCTCTGCTGTACTTGCTTTATACTTATGATTGTGAGGTTGAGCACAGCCAAAATGGCATATTTAAGTCTGATGATGATGTCACTGTCATTGGCCTAATCAAAAGTGGTGACAAATCAACATATAGAAGGGAGACTGAAAATCTGGCTGAGTGGTGCCACAACAACAACCTCTCACTCATTGTCAGCAAGACCAAGGAGCTGATTATTGACTTCAGGAGAAGGAAACTGGACTCCATGAGCCTCATCAGGGGATCAGAAGTGCAGAGATTCAGAACTTTAAGTTCTCTGCTCTGATATGATGACACGGATGAATTTAAAGTTACTGACCTTCTCCAGAGGATTTGTCCTGAGTCAAGTACACAAGTGCCATTACGAAGAAAGCATGGCAATGCCTCTATTTTCTTAGAGGTTTGCAGCAACTTGGCACGTCATCTAAAACTTTTGACAAACCTCTATAGATGTCTGAGGGACAGCTTATTGGCTGACTGTATCACGGCCTGGTATGGAAACACCAATACCTTTTATGGAAAAACCTACAAAGAGTAGTAAATAAGGCCCAGCCTGTCATCCCACATCATTGAGCACATCTACCATAGAACTGTAGAACATTACAGCACAGCCTTTTGGTCCTTCTTGGCTGTGCTGAACCATTTTTCTGCCTAGTCCCACTGACCTGCACCTGGGCCATATCCCTCCATACCCCTCTCATCCATGTACCTGTCCAAGTTTTTCTTAAATGTCAACAGTGACCCACATTCACCACTTCATCTGGCAGCTCGTTCCACACTCCCACCACTCTCTGCGAGAAGAAGCCCCCCCAATGTTCCCTTTAAGCTTTCCCCCTTCACCCTTAACCCATGACCTCTTTTTTTTTCTCCCCCGGCCTCAGTGGAAAAGGCCTGCTTGCATTCACTCTATCTATACCCATCATAATTTCATACACCTCTATCAAATCACCCCTCATTCTTCTACACTCCAGGGAATAAAGTCCTAACCTTTTCAACCTTTCTCTGTAACTCAGTTTCTCAAGTCCCGGCAACATCCTTGTAAACCTTCTCTGTACTCTTTCAACCTTATTAATATCCTTCCTGTAATTAGGTGACCAAAACTGCACACAATACTCCAAATTCGGCCTCACCAATGTCTTATACAACCTCACCATTACATTCCAACTCTTATACTCAATACTTTGATTTATAAAGGCCAATCTACCAGAAGCTCTCTTTACGACCCTATCTACCTGGAGTGCTGCTGCAGAAGAAGGTGTATGGAGTACTAAATCACAAACATACAAGATTCCACAGAGGCTGGAAATCCAGAGTGACACCACAAAACACTGAAGGAATTCAGCAGGTCAGGCAGCATCTATAGACAATTTATTCCTTTCTATATATAAAGAAGATATATACATACATACATACACAGTGACCTGGGAAAGGAGTTTGTGCATTCTCCCCATTACCACATGGGTTTTCTATAGGTGCTCCGGTTTATTTCCACAGTTCAAAGACACACTGGTTACTAGTTTAATTGGTCATTGTAAATTGTCCTGTGATTAGGCTCGGGTAAAGTTGGGTGTTGCTGGGCAGCACAGCTTGAAGGGCCTGTTCCACGCTGTATCCCAATAAATAAAAGCAGCATCCATCATCAGGGACACCCGACCATCCAGGCCATGCTGTCTCCTCTCAGCTGCCAGGTACAGGAGCCTCAGGACCTGCACCACCAGTTTCAGGAACAGTTATTACTCCTCAACCCAAAGGGATAACTTCATTCGCTCCTCACTGAACTGGGCCCAATTTCAAGAACTCTTTATCTCATGTTCTCTGTTGTTTGTTTGTTTGTTTATTTATTTATTATTTCTTTCTCCTTTTGCACAGATTGTTTTATTTTGCACATTGGTCATTGTTCGTCCTGTTGGATGTGGTCTTTCATTGATTCTATTGTGATTGTCTGCAAGAAAATGAATCTCAGGGTGTATAGTGACATATATACTCTGATAATCGATTTTCTTTGAACATTCACCACTGTACTCTTCTTCTTTCCCTTCCCTTCTGAGCCACAGCTAGGCTCGATGCCAGGGATCTGATTGCTGTAGGTACCTACCCCTGGTAGGTAGTGCTCCTAACAGTATCCAAAGTGGTATACTTGTTATTGAGGGGAACTGCTGATTCCTTTTCCTCTTCTGCCTACTACATGACTTATATCGATCACCTCTTCATTCTCCTTTGAGCTGAATGTCATCCAGCTGCAGCTCTAATTTACTTTCCTCCTTTCTCTTCATACTGACCAATGACATATTCAGTCTCTGATTGATATGGACAGTATACTGACTTCTCTCCAACTCCTGATCTTCCATAATTTGAACTTATTGAGAAATTGAAGCATTATCACTTCGCCATTGGGGAAAATTGACATTGCTCTTTCTGCAAATTTAGTGGTTTCATTCAATATGCTGTTTCTTTAAAAATAAAATTTAGAGACTGGTCAAAGTGACTCTCCTTTAGTACTGTTGAGTTGTCTCATTAGAGAGAGCTGCCTTTGTACTCTGAGTAGATCTTCTCTGTTTAATCTGGAGGCCTGTTCCCAGAACCCCCTGATGATCCACAGAAGCTGATTGCTGTTAATGAGTGTTCAAATTAACTAACAAAATTAAAATAAAACAATTCAATTTTAAATCATCTTAAATGTAAAGTTATTCAAAGTAAGTTAGCCATTTCACGGGATCTATAATTCTATTTAGAAATTGGCTTGTGATGATCAGTTGTGGTAGCATGCAGCTGATGGCATGTCTACAAAGTGATCCAAGGTCTCGCCTCACATGTGCCTGGATTCACTAGTCCACCAGCTGATTCTTGAGCTTTGCATTTCAATACAGGCATGGAAGGTGAAGGTAAGCTGAACAAAAAGCAGGAGATTGTCTGAATTTTCTATCCAAACCCTTTGACAAAAAGCAACTACAATCACAGAAAATATTGTGGTCCACAGCTGGCAGAAGCTGATTTTTTAAAACATTGTTTAATTTGCAGTGTAAAGCCAATTCCTATAAAGAATAAACTTACAAAAGATATGTTGAGGCATAATACTGTGGTGCGAATAAATACAAGAAAATCAAAGTTCAGAGGTTGTTTTATGAAAGTTCATACTGTATATGTCACCATATTACAACCCTGTGATTTTTTTCTTGTGGGCTTTCTCCGTAAATCCAAAATGGAAGACCACGCACAACGGGATGGACCAACAACCAATGTGTAAAAGACAACAAATTGTGCAAATACAAAAGAAAGAAAGAAGCAATAAATACTGTATCAAGAACAAGAGCTGAAGAGTCTTCTTTAATTCTTTAGGAAATGGCAGCTACATTTGCAGTTTTCCCACAATTGTAGTCCAGTTTTATTTTTGTTTTATTTATACTTGAACAAATTACTCATTTTCTGCCATACACTTGATAAGCATGCTTGAGATCACTGTGCACATGGTTTTTTTTTATAATTGACATACTTTCAGTGCTGAAATAGCAATGTTTATTTTGTTATTCTAATGGAAAAAAAATAAGGAATTATACAAGATATGTTAAAATCATGCTGGATAATAGTTTTTACAATTTGTGCCCCAGGACCTTTAAAATAATGAGATGATTAATAGGCATTAGAGAGGAATTTTTTACCCCAATGAATGGTTGATATTTGGAACACGCTGGAGAGGAGGAGGTGGAATCGGATGCAATCACTATCTTTAGAGACAGTCACTTGAATAGACACAGCATAGGGGGAAATTAGGATTGGTATCTTTCTGTGCTGTAAAACTCTAACTCTGATAAAAATTTGACAGAGGGCTTAAAAGTTTAATTTTGTATCTCTATCTCAAGGAATGTATTTATTTTGCAATTATATATCATTTCAATATAGATAGCAGTCTGCTTCTGTGAGGCATGTAATATGAAATACATTTTTACCTTCTGATCCTTCATGCTGACATCACATCATACAGCTTGATTTGCAATACCAGGTCACTCACTGTATAAATGTTGTACTACTCTCGGGTTAAACAGCAATCATGTATAGATGACAGTGGGAGAACAAAAAAAAAATCGCCTTTTGGCCTCTCGTATTAGAGTATTCAAAACAGGAAGGGCGTAGACTTATGTTCTGGGATCAGTGTAACTCTCTTCGTCCAAAATCCTAACAATGTGGTAATTAACACCCAAAGCGCTAGTCATTTTTGTTTAGGTTGAATACTCAGGTAGATTATTTCACCAATATTTCAATTTATTGTGCAATAGAAGTTTAGTATTTACAGGCCAAAATTTAAATTTTAGGTGGATATATTGCTTCTTCATTACATGTAAATATTAAGCAAGCATAATTTTTAAAATATTTTTTATTGAAACATGTACAATATAAATTGAGTAAATTTAAATCTTCCTGATTTGGCAACAACTACAATTTCAGTAGGAGACAATGAAGATTTGAGCAGGTTGCCTGAGAATGGCGTGGTGAGAGTGAACAGAATACGTAATTAACGATGTCCAATAAATGATGAAACCTGTCGTTGCCATCTGTTTATGGCACTGTTCAATACCGTTCAAAGACAAAAAGTGAGTTATTAATTTGAGTACTGGCAAGCATATTTCCTTCCTCCCTGCATTGGTGACAAAGTGGATTATCTGCACAGTTAATTTGCATTATTAATGCTATGTTGTGTGATAATTTGCTGCCACCTTTGGTCGTGTAACTGGCTGGACATTGGTGACACCCAGCTGGCAGTCTCATGGAAGACCACCAGCAACCTGAAGTGTATTACAAATTTCAGCCAGAAGTGGGCACATGTAATTTCACTCTGCTCCAAATTGAGTATTAAGTCCAGGAAAAGCAAAATACTCTGAATGTTGGGAATATGAAGTAAGAACAGACAATGATGGAAATACTCAGCAGGTCAGCTGGTATCAGTAGAGAGAGAAAAACTGTTCACACGTTGGATGGATGAAGTGTTGTTATTAGCTTATGCAACTTACTGACCTCAAGAGTTAAACACCTCCCACCTGGGCCCTCTGGTTTACCTAGCCCCATTCATTTGAAATGGATTGCTGACTTTCACTATGTTGCTCTTTATCGTTTAGTTTTCCTTATATCCACCATATATTTGGTTTTACTTAAGTGTTTTAATGTATTTTTAAAGTAGTTTCAAATTTTCAACAGCACAAGTTGTCAAAGTTGCCAAAGCAGTGGCCTGTGTAAGGTCGCTGGACGTGATGTCGATCACAATTCCTCCGCCTCTGCCGCATCTGCTCTCAGAATGAGGCTTTTCATTCCAGGACAAAAGAGATGTCTTTCTTTTTTAAACAAAGGGGCTTCCCTTATTCCACCATCAACTCTGCTCTCAAATGCATCTCTCCCATTTCCCGCACATCTGCCCTCACCCCATCTACCCGCCACCTCACTCGGGATAGGGTTCCCCTTGTCCTCGCCTATCACCCCACCAGCCTCTAGGTCCAACATATAATTCTCTGTAACTTCCGCCACCTCCAAAGGGATCCCACTACCAAGCATATCTTTCCCTCCCCCCCCCCCCCCCCCCGCTTTCCGCAGGGATCGCTCCCTATGCGACTCCCTTGTCCACTCACCTCCCCATCCCTTCCCACCGATCTCCCTCCTGGCACTTATCCTTGTAAGCAGAACAAGTGCTACACCTGCCCTTACACCTCCTCCCTCACCACCATTCAGGGCCCCAGACAGTCCTTCCAGGTGAGTCGACACTTCACCTGTGATTCGGCTGGTGTGGTATACTGCGTCCGGTGCTCCTAGTGTGGCCTTTAATATATTGGTGAGAACCGATGCAGACTGGGAGACTGTTTCGCTGAATGCCTACACTCCGTCTGCCAGAGAAAGCAAGGACTTCTAGTGGCCACACATTTTAATTCCACGTCCCATTCCCATTCTGATATGTTTATCCATGGCCTCCTCTATTGTCAAGATGAAGCCACACTCAGGTTGGAGGAACAACACCTTATACACCGACTGGGTAGCCTCCAACCTGATGGCATGAACATTGACTTCTCTAACTTTAGTTAATGCCCCTCCTGCCTTCTTACCCCATCCCTGATTTATTTAGTTTTTTCCCCCCCTCTTTTTTTCTCTCTGCCCATCACTCTGCCTGTTCTCCATCTCCCTCTGGTGCTCCCTCCCCCTTTCTTTTTCCCTAGGCCTCCCGTCCCAAGATCCTTTCCCTTCTCCAGCTCTGTATCCCTTTTGCCAATCACCTTTCCGGCTCTCAGCTTCATCACACACCCTCCGGTCTTCTCCTATCATTTCACATTTTCCCCTCCCCCTCCTACTTTCAGATCTCTTACTATCTTTTCTTTCAGTTAGTCCTGATGAAAGGTCTCGGCCTGAAACATCGACAGTGCTTCTCCCTGTAGATGCTGCCTGGGCTGCTGCGTTCCACTAGCATTTCATGTGTGTTGCGTGATGTCGATCAGCCTGGATACCTCCACTTGTGGGACGGCTGGTAGTTTAGAACTGTGAGGAGCAAGTGCCAGGCCAATATAACAATATTTAAACTCATGACTTTGGCATACCCTGAAACAAATGCAGAAAAATGGTTCGGCACAGCCAAGAAGGCCCAAAAGTTCTATGTTCTATGGTTCCTAATATCGGTGCTCTTACATGTTAAATGTCCATGTAAAGTTTCAGCCAAGTCTATTGTTTCTGCAAAGGTAAAAGAACACAACTGAAAATTAAATAAAAACTTAATTCTATAAACATGTAGCATGTTGGACAGCATTTTTGTAAAGTGAGACTGAGGTGATGTTTTGTATCAAAGGTCTTCCCCAGATCTGGTGAAGGTAAATGACAAATTTAATATCACTGCTTGTTATTTAAATTCATAGGAATGGTTTTGGTGGATAGCATGGGGAATTAGAGAAGAGGTTAGAGTTTAGGGTCAGGGATGAAGGGAGTTAGATACAAGGGACAGTAACTAGAGAGTCAGAGCAGAAGCACAAGTACAGGTTGGAGCACTCCATGGCAGAAGGCCAATGATCCCTGTGGCCAGGTATCATGTTGGCAGGCACTGAGATATAGACTAATGATCAAAGTCAGCAGGCCCTGTGAGCAATGCTGGCGACTACTGAGCACCCCCTCCCCACCCGCCAGTTGGTGAGTCCCAGGATCAGAGGTCAGTGAAGGCATGAAGCACAATTTGCTGGTTGCCAAGTCCTGGTGTTGGAGATCCATGCAAGTCTGGAGTTCAAAGCCCTGTGATCGGCAAATCCTGGAATTGATACCAAAGGTGAGTCTGGAAGATGGGACCCAAAAGTTATAGCCCCTGGGTCAGCATATTCAGAACTTGGAGGCCCAATGTCTATGCGTCTGGGCCAGGTTGAAGCCTGGAGGCATCCTGTTCTGGGATTGGAGACCGACTGTGGATGGGTCGGGGGAAGAGAGAAAAGGGGCTTGTTTTGCTGTTGCTCTATTGAACATTGTTGGCATGCTAAGTTGGTGTCAGAACGTGGGCAACATTTACAGGCTGTCCCCAGCGCATCCTTGGATTATGTTGGTGTGCAAATGATACATTTCACTAAACGTTTTAAGATACTTGATAACTATGTGAATTTGAATTCTGAGTCTGTATGATGTTCCAAAACCGCATTTGTTGTGCTGAATAAATTCTGTCCAATTCTGTAACCAAAAGCAATGTATTATTTCCCAAAGTAGCCAAATGGATATTTCTGTACTTCTACCAAGGAATATAGTTGCTATTTCCTTTCAAAGTTGGTTTCTTATGACTATTATGGCATGCGAGAAGAAAAATGTGATGGGGAATAAATGTGCATGTGTATCTTTTTCACTTGAAATGTATTTTATTAATGACCCTTTGACACAAATATTTTATGCAATACTTTGCACCAATACTTAAAGGTAAAGATGGCATCTTTTTGTTGAGAAGAAAAACTGGGAAAAAATAGGTCAAAAGCATTCATTAGAGAATGTACAATATGTATTTATTTAGGTTTTTAATGTCTGGACTTGGTTTTGCACTAGAGTGGCTTGTGTGAGTATTGAATTGGCTAAATTTTCCATTGTTATATTGTAACAGTATGTAGACTTGATTTAAATATATCAAAAAGGAATTGATATCAGTTTGTTGGCACATAACAAATGCAATATCATGGATTGAGTGTGGATCAGGCCAAGCTGTCTCAATCACATGATGGTACCAGTGTGAATATTTAATTTTTTACACCAGTCATTTTAATTGCCTTTGAATTCTTGAATTTCATGAACCTGATAAGACCTTGGTAATTACAATCCAAGATATTTTCATGTGGCTTCAGGAGGGAAGGAGTGGGATAGGAGGTGAGAGGAGGGAGCTGAGTGATAGGGGTTGGAAGAGAGTGAGTGAAGGCTCCTGGGCTGGAGGGCTGGTTTCCATTTTGGGTAAGAAACAATTGAGTTGTTGGAGTTTGGGGTATAGTTCTGCATTATATTTTTGGAAAAGGTATTGTGATGTGTGCTAATCTCAACTGATACCAACTTTAATGCATGTTTGAGATAATATTCTTGTTGGGAATAACACACAGGCCAAAATTTTAACTTTTCTTCCGAATTAAGCTATAAATGGCCAAGTACTAGAAGAGCACAGTGGTTCAGGCAGCATCTGTAGAAAGAGAAACAAAAGTTTTAGGTCAAGGCTCCTTCAATTTTTGTTTTTGATTTTCTGAGTTCTTTGCATATTTAAGCAATATTTTCTTGCTAATTTATTAGGGCCAACTCTACCTACTGGTGACGGACCAGGGCTTCCTTACAGAAGAGAAAGTGGTCTGGGAAAGTTTGCACAATGTGGATGGAGATGGGAATTTCTGTGACTCTGATTTTCATCTGAGACCTCCATCTGACCCAGAAACAGTGTACAAAGGACAGCAGGATCAAATAGATCAGGTATGCCATACGGTGCATTCAGATACTGAAAAGCAAAGAAACTGCAGATGCTAAATGTCTGAAGTCAAAACAAAAAAAAGTAGAGATATTGCTTGGGTCAGGATGTGTTGATTAGAGACAGTAAACCTTTAGGTAGGCAGCCTTTCAATGATACTGCAGTTAAGCAAGTTATCCACCCATTTGGGTGAACCTACACAATACTTTGTGTATTGGTCTTTAAAAAAAATTCTATATTGTTCAAAGTACATTTATTATCAAAGTATGTACACTATATACAACCTTGACATTGGTCTCCTTACAGGCAGTCACAAAACAAAGAAGTCCAACAGAATCAATTAAAAAAAAACACCAATCTGCTGGAAAAACAAAAAACAAACTGTGCAAACAATAAAAGTAAGCAAATGGCATTCAGAACTGAAGTTCATGACAGTGAGTGTACAGACAGAAAACCAGCAGCTGATCTAGTGGCCCGCTAGTTGCAGGCCACAGGCTCAGTTAAACACGGAAATGAGTAAACCTCACGGAGTAATGAGCTGAACTGGCCTGTCCCTCGCTTCCAACCCCGACACCCTGACCATTTCAATCTGGCCTGGCACTTAAATCATCCAAACTTTGGGTTGTTCCTTGCTCTTGGACCCAGGCCCTGCCACTCCAATGCACTCTTGGGCCTGAGCCACCCTGTCTCGATTTGGACTGTACCTGACTTTTTCAATTTGGCCCAGTGCTTAAATCAATGAAACCTTGGGTCTTTCCTCACTCTCAGGCTCGGGTGCCACTTCGACTCTGCCTCGCTTTGCCTCAGTTCGAGTCACCTCCAAGTCCATTCCAGCAATGGCCAAACGTTAGTTAATTCCCTGCTCTCATGCTTAGGTCCCGCTGCCTCAGTTTGGCCTGTGCAAGCCACACCTTCAGTTCATCAGTTCACGTTGCAGTAATGCCAGGTGGTACAGGGCAGTTCGAAAGCTCAGCATCAAAAGGGAAGTTACAGACTGTTGATTGCAGTGATCGTTTACCAGAAAAAGTGTGATCAATAAAGTAGTTGGTAGTTTTCTCTAGTTTTGTTTGCCGACAACAAGTAGTCGCTGTGCTTCATCAGTACCATCTTAAACAAGAAGCTGCCTTTTACTTTTTATCTACCTGTCAGCTGTAAACTTAGAATGGTTAATAATAATTAGTTAGGTCAGTCACTTTTAGTAAAAGGCAGCATCCATCATTAAAGACTGTCATCATCCAGGAAATGGACTCTTCACATTACTACCATCAAGGAGGAGATGCAGGAGCCTGAAAGTACACACTCAAAAGTTTTAGGAACAGCTTCTTCCCCATTGCCATCATATTTCAGAAAAAGCAATGAACCAACCCATGAACATTGCCTCACTGTTTTTTAGCTCTATTTTTTGCACTACTTATTTAATGTAATATTTTACATATTTTATTTCTTATTGTAATTTATAGTTTTATTATATATTGCACTGTACTGCTACTGCATAACATTTCACAGCATATAACAGTGATATTAAACCTGATTCTGATTCATTGTTATAGGTGAGCCTCTACAATGTAGCTTATTAACCAGGGTTAATGCATTTGATCAGTATCCGTTTTCCAAAACGTATCGTACTGCGCCAAACATGTATTTTAAATTACTTTATACATGGTAACCTTTATGGTGGTCATCATCCTCAAGTCTTCACATTAATGGTGGGGTGGGGTGGAGGGTAACCTGTTGTGGTTGAAAGCTGAGAGAACATTTGAAAAGAATTACCTTGGAAATCAAAATAGAAAGTGTGTAAAGAAAGGAAGGAGTTGATAGAGGGGTACAAAAGCAAACTGGCATCTTTCTGGAACAATTGAAATGAGGTATGATAAGTGCAGTTAATCAATTGTGCAAAGGCTGATTAATGAGTTTTAACTGTTCTTAGTGCCTGCATCTGCAGCCTTATGTGGGAAAGCTAGCTTCAATTAGGACTTTTAATTTAGTACACAGGTGGTTTTTGAATTGTGAGAACCACCAATGAATTGAGTCAGCATCATATCTCCTTGTTGGAATGAGAGGGAAAAGAGAGACTGTAGAAGTTGTCTGCCAAGGATGATTTAATAATCGTTCTTGTGAAGGTTTCTGACTGATCTGAAGTCTTTTAGCAGAAAGGTCATCGAAATATGCAAAAGGTATATTGTCACTGTAAATGCATCAGATCAGTTTCATTTATTTATTGATTGAGATAGTTCAATCCTTAAAGCGTGCTACCCAGTAACTCCCGATTTAACCCTAGCCTAATCATTGGACAGTTTACAATGACCAGTTAACCTACTGTCTGGTTCTTCTTTGGACTATGGGTGGAAAACAGAGCTCTAGGAGAAAATCCATGTATTCCACAGGGAGAACGTACAAACTCCTTACAGATAGCATTGGTATTGAACTCCGAACTTGACGCCCCCCCCCCCCCACCGAGCTGCAAATGTTGAGCTAACCATGACTCCACTGAAGAGCTTAATTAGTAAGCTTTTAAATGAAATGCCTATTTTATACATATTTTCTCCATTTCACAACTTCTGTAATAACTTCAGATACATTTCTGCTTTTCCAACACATCAGGTGTTTGTTTCTTGCACGAAACTATCTGGAAATTTTTGGCAAGTTTTAAAAAAAAAACACTTTCAAAGAGCCAGTTGTTGTTGAAAGTTCCAGTATCAGAATATTTCATTTGCGTCTTCCTTTGAACAATTTGTTCCAACTTTGATTTGTTACTTGACTATTGCTTCGTGTCCTAAGTTTCCTTGTATTGTTAAAACTCTACAGAAATATGATTAAACATAATACTGGCCATACTTTCAAAAGGATGTGCTGATGACTGTTTAGATATTTTTCTGAAATATGAATTCTAATGTCAGGTTCAGAGTAATTAATTAAAATCATTTTGATAAGTTGTTGGTATCACAACTGTTGCAGTAACTGGTTGAAATTTGTAGTAAAAGAGCAGTAGAAGTTTTGGTTTCTTTGGAATATTTCCATTTTTGCATTTAGATATTAGTAGGCAGCCATTGATCCCAGAAGATCATGGGTTTGCATCTCTGGTGGACTATGTCAAACTGCCTTAAGGACTCCGGCTCCAGATTTCTCCTGAAGCCTTTCCCATGGGTGGGTATGGCAGCAAGGCAGTGCAGGTTTAAAATCAGAGTTTTCCTTTTCATAGGCGGGCTGCCGTCCAAGGCTGACAAGCTCCACCTGCCCGAAGCAAATGGTTTTGAGGAGTTAGTAGTTCCTAAGGTTGTCATAGCTGGGGATGGTGCTGGGCATAAGCTCCCACTACCTATGAAGTGCTCCAAATGATGTGCATCTCTTAACAGCCACTGACAACCAAATTCAACTCTTGGTCTTCACATGGGCTTAGCTACTCGGCCAGACAGAACTGTTTCTACTGACGAGAAGGGGCAAAGGTGCATTTCGAACCTCTCTTGAATTTGGTGCCAGTAATAAACCCACTGTCTTTCCCAGTGAGAGTGGGAATTTCTGGTTGTTACTCTTAAGTAATTACAAAGTGTTTGTTCCTGCATTAAGCTGTTGAGGTCTACCTTATATCTTTTTTTTAGGATAAAATGGATACATAAATTAACAACAGGGATAGGAGGATGGTGTTAAAAAGGTTTAATGAAGTAGGAAAAGGTGCATCCAGAGCGAAGTTGTTGGTAATGAGTAGTTGAACCAAATGGCCCATTTCTGTGCTGTAATTTCTGTCGTTCATTGAACAGCCCCCAGCATCCCTCTCGGATCAGTATGCCAGCAATGTTTCCAATTTAACAAGCAAAAACCAAAGAGTTTATAACATAACTATAATGATTTAATCAATGCTGTTCCCTTTAGTTTATTGACACTTACTAGTGTGCTCAATTAATAGGATCTTAGTCATGACATTTCCACCTGAAACCTGTGCTTTGTGATCTGGTTTCTATGCCCATGGCTTCATTTTAAGGCATCTAGCTTGCATACTTCCTTGGGTTATTTTCTATATGTGTTAAATGTGCATAAGTGTTCACCGGATTCTGTTCATTGACTAAAGAAAGCAGAGAATTCTGATGGAAAGGACTTGATGAAATTTTAATTTTTTGGTATATTGTAAGATTAAAATGTAAGACTTTAAAAATCAAAGAAGCTTCTTTTAAAATTTTATAGTATTAACACACATTTTAGTTTATTATTTGACATTTCTATAATGGTGTGGCGGTGGAGTCTAGGACCAGAGGGCACAGACTCAGAATAGAAGGACGACCCTTATGTGGAACGATTCAAATTCATTGCCGCAGGCGGCTGTGCAGGCAAGTTATTGGGTATATTTAAAGCAGAAGTTGATAGGTTCTTGATTAGTAAAAACATCAAAGGTTAAGGGGGAAAGGCAGGAGAGTGAGGTTGAAAGGCATAATAAATTAGCCATGATGGAATGGTAGAACAGACTTAATATGCCTAATGGCCTAATTCTGCTGTAATGTGTTATGATCTTATGGACTTAACATTGCTGCATATCAGCAAAACTATTAGTACTTTAAGGGTAATTATTGATCCCTTATCCAGGGATTTCCTGATTGGACATTATTTCTTCTCTCAGGACTATCTGATGGCCTTGTCCTTACAACAGGAACAGCAAAGCCAGGATTTAACCTGGGAGCAAATACCTGAAGGAATTAGTGATCTGGAGCTGGCAAAAAAACTGCAGGAAGAGGAAGACAGACGAGCATCCCAGTACTATCATGAACAGGAGCAAGCAGCTGCGGCTCAGAGCCAGGTATGACATTTTACTGGTAAATGTGAAGTGGAAAACTAAGGGCACAGCAAGTTGATTAATAATGGAAAGTGCTGGGAATTACTGGAGTAGAGGCAGCATCTGTGGTGAGAGAAACCGATTACATTTCAAATTAATAATTTGCCATTTGAACTGAAGGAAGATGTATAGTATTTACAGAATCTTCTATTTGTCATGTGACCTTTTACCAAGTAGAAAGCAGTTCGGTGGTAAATACATTGACTGTTTTCATGTAGTATGCTTCCCTAACCTAAGGATGGAGGCTGCTGAGCAACCAGCTGATTTCAGGTTTCAACAACACAAGGTAAAGGGACTTGAGATAAAGAAATAGGCAATTGGTCTCAGCAAGGGTCAAACAGTGAAGGATTAAAAATGGAGCAACATGAAAAATAACTAAGATAAGCACAAGAAAGGTGAATGAATGAAAACATCATCCAAGGGAAACTAGTCTTGAGAATTCATCAGAGAAAAAGTTTAATACAAACAGAACAAAAAGTGAAGGCAAGTTGGATGCATTTGTGAATAAGTGGTTAAGGAAACACCTGACTTTACCCCAATCCCTTTGTTTGTTGAAACATTCTTCTGTTTGGTTCATACTCAATGTAACTATTTCAATACACACCAGACCGGCCTTCATCATTCTATTCTCTACAGACTCGAAATAATCCAAACTCTGCTGTCCATATTCTAATTTGCAAATTTTCACTCTCCCCATTTGCCCATTCACCACAACCTTCATACCATCTTGCTCACTACCCTGCCAATAAACCCCCACTCCCTCCCAATCTCCTCTGACCTATTCTGACTCCTTCAGAATTTGTGGCTACATTGTCGCCTGTTGGAAACCTTGGCATTGGCATTTTCCCTTTAACTTCATCTATCTAACTAAGTTTGATCAGGACTCTGCTAAAAAAGATCTGTGATGCACAGTACATCAACTCTTTATAGAGAGTCCAACCTTGATTTGAGTTTTTTTAATAATCCTGTGAATAGTTTTGGGGTGTTTCACAATGTTAATGGCTTGTTGATGCAGTTCGGCAAGATACAGGAAAGCAGTAAATTTGCTTAAATGACATGTCCTCGGATTCTTGAAAGATCGACTTTGATACATTGTAGTAGACTAATGGACAATTTAAAACTTTTACAGGCTTGATTTCAGACGTTTTACCCTTTGTTGTTATTGAACCAGCCACTAGATGGCACTTCAGACTGTATGAACAATCTGCCTACCTAGTCAGATGTTTGGAAATTGGGCTGAATTCTTTTAAGTGTAGGAATTTGGTGCACTGTGATGCACCATAATACGTGTCATGAGCTTTCTGAAATATAGTATTTACATTATGTTATTAGAAAGCAGTAATGTTATATCACTACATAAGGATCTAAATTTCTAGTTCATTGGCTTAAAATACTTTGAGCTTATCTTTGTTTCCATTCACAAGCTAAAATAACATTGATTAAATAAAATGTGGATTGTGAAATCTTTCTTCATTAGTGCCATTACAAATGGTTTTAGCTTGTTAAACTTCTCTTTGAGTATGGTTATGGATTTTGTCAATGTGGCATCAAAACACCATGAGAAGACTTGAAGTGGAAGACACTCCAGCAGAGTTAGGCCTCACAAGGACAGATAGTTTTGTTAATCCCAGTTCCAGGTGTTCCTCAGGGCTGTGTCTGAAACTCAGTCATCTTCAGTTGTGTTATCAATGATCTCATGTCTATTGTCAGTGAATTAAAATGTTTCCTAAATTTCACCCAGTGTTCAGTTCCTCAGGAGATGAAGCACTACTTATTTGTATTCAGCAGGACCTGGAGAACATTACAGAATGTGCTGAAAAGTAATACTCCAGCTGTATAAGTAACCACATGCCCTGGTGTTCAGTGGCACTGATGGTGCTATATTCTTCCACTGTCGATCTCTGGACCAAGTAGACTGCTCACATAATTTAAGGCAGATATTGATAGGTTCTTGATTGGCATCAAAGGTTATGGGGAGAAGGCTGGGGAATGGAGTTGAGGGGAAAAATGGATCAACAATGATTGAAAGGTGGATCAGATTCTGGTCTAAATGGCCTAATTCTGAGCCCATGTCTTATGGTCTTAGGGTCTTATGATTGGCTATAAGAGCCAGTGGCTTATAGTGAATAACCAACCTGCTGGTGCTCCCAATGCCTTTCCACCAAATAATAACCCATTAGGAAAGTTGGCAAGACAGCTTCTCTGACTTCTAAAACCTGCAGACACCATTATTAAGAAGGAGCAAGCCAGATCTTACACCATTGTGAATTGGTGGTTCAGGAGAAGTTCCCTTCCTGGAGGGCAATTCAGGATGAGTAGTAGTATTTGATACAGATAGCCAATGATTGGCTTCTGATATGGATAAGCCATATATGAATAAAAATTAAGAACCTGGCATCTTCACTTCCTTTTCAAATGGTATTTTGATTGTGAAACTGTCCATATTGTCCTCAATAATTTGATTATCCACTTGAATTAGTCTCTTTCTCTCACATGAGCCAGCTTGCTGAACTGAGCATGAGGTGTGGTGAAGGTTTGAATGGTTGCGCTGGGTGCTTGTACGCTGGCTGGAGGTTGCATTTTAGTATTCTGTTAAATCTCTTTCAGCATTGAGCACTTACCTTACTTGACAGCTTTCACTTTGCATGAATGCTTTCTCGAACATTGCAGGAAGGGCAGCAATCACAGGCAGCAGCAACCGCTGGAAAACAATCGGGAGGCACCGAACGGAAACAGCGCAAGGAAGCAAGAGAAAAAGAAAAAGACAAGTGTATTCTCTTGTGATGGAGCTAAAATATTTACCAGAAACTAAATGTGTAACCCTTAAAAGAATCCAGTGATATGCCGTCTGTGCCTGATCCTTAATTGTTTGTATTTTGAGAAGTGAAAGGATGACTTCTTTGATGCAGTCGGCCAAACTCTCTGTTGCACAATGCACTATATTCACAATGAAGTTTCTACCGTATTGATTGATGCAGTTACATTTTATTTGGACATAAATCATCGTTTAAAACACGTGGAAAGCACCTTTACATGTAACAGTAAAATCACCATGCCTCTCCTCAATGTTTGGCATTAGTTAATGCAAACAGCTAATAAGCTATTCTGAATAATTATAGCCTCAGTTTTGTTATAGGACAATGATTGGCAGGTTTCATGGTTTCTTTACTTTTCATTCTCTGCTTACAATAAGAGAAAATAGAATATTTTTAGCTTTCCTTGACTGTTCCTAGAGTTGAACTCATAGGGAGATAAAGGCAAAAAAATTTAAAAGGTCATTCACAAATTCTGCTGGAGGACAGCTATAGAACTGGACAATCTTTTCTAATGATGAAGAGTTTTTTGTATGAGTCACAATAAAGGATGCAAGGAGAGGGGTAAATATTTGTTAGTGGTGGTCTCTTGCTTCAAGTTTTCTTTAACTGGATGTGCTCATTTTGCATGATTGCTCCAGCCAACAAGAGTCACTCTGGGGAAATGCCTAAAAGTAAATATTTGATCATTATATTTGAACATCAGCAATTTTAAAACAAAAAGCTTAATATTTTGATTAAATATACTTTCTGGCAAATCAGAAAATAGTTTCAGATTGGCTAAGAGATGTTGCTTGGATAAGAATCCTTCTCCATGGGTTTGATCTCTTTGAATGGTAAAAAGCAGAACTGCAGTCAGCTTTGCAGTGTCTGACATCTTGGTTTTGAATTCCTTGGTGATGAGTAATTTACCAGTCATTGTGATCTTTCGTGTTTACTAATATGTTCAAGTTTATTTGGTCAAACGTAATCCATGCCATAGACAGTAGCAAAGTTATTTTTCTCAAGGGGACCAATATTTAGAAATGGATGAATTTTAAAATATTAAGGACGAAAGAAACAACTTTGATACAGTCGCATGTGGATTTTGTATATGCTAAATGCTTTTCCTTTGATTTGATAGTAAGATGTTCCAAATATATTGTCCACTGGGCTCTGTTACTGGAAGACACTTAAATTCTGAACAGTTGACATTGAAGGAAATTTATCTGAAGGATCATTTTATACTGTTTCTGATTAGTATTGTCACTTTAATAATGTAGCTGTTTTGTAGATTTTAATACATTTGACCAGTATTTATTTGAATGCTTCTACTAAGGCACCTTCAGTTAGAGTACTTGAAGCAGCTGTGTAATAGAGGATCAACAACCTGAATGATGAGAATAAAGCATTTAACCTGTTTACTAAAACATAATTATTTATTCATTGTGAAGTTTTGTTAAATTATTTTGAGATAAGCACCCCCAGAGTATCCTTTTTGTGTGTTTTCAAGAATCACATTGTACTTAGAAATTTCCTTTTATCAAGAATTCTTTACCAGGAACAAAAGCTTGATGAGGGACATTAAATTTAACTGCCCAGATGTATTATGAATTAGCTCACATTTATAGTGCATGACAGTTGTAGTAGTACTTATGGTAAATGTTCACACAAATGCCTATGTTCCTCATCAAAATATGTTAATACTAAAAGCACCAGGATTTCAAATATGTATGGACCTAATTATTTGCAATCCTGTCCAAGCAATTATTTGTGTTTTCGTTAAATTGTGAATATATTTAGACCAGTCTGATGCAGGGTTGTGCATTGTGATACAACTGGCCACTAATAATGGCCCTTTTGGAGTCCATTTTACAATGGAAGTGTAATGGAAAGTTATTGTCAATGCAGGGCTCCATTGCCCTTTCTGTTGAGGGCTGGGCGTTGTAAAGAGTCACAAGTGTAGGCTTGTTTGTGATACCTTGATTGATAAAACAGCCCAGTACATGCACTTGACTGTTTGAATATGCTAAATGTTTCACATAAGGATTGAAAACAATGCTGAAAGTCTTATGGGCTGATTATGCTTTAAATTTCACTTTGTTTTGCACATTTGTCTACCACAAGGGTGTGTGTAATTGAACTATTCTGCAAAGGAAATGTTACAGATTTTCTGAGTGCAGGTTCTGAATGCTTTACTGAAATTCAGTGCATGAGAGAACTCAATATTTAAGATTTCATGGCTCAGTAAAAGCTGTATGTTGCGATTTAATTCTTCATGATGGAATATTGGCCTGACATTTTAAACATTATGTTCTCTTTTGGAGATTTAATCTCTTATAACACCAGCGGGCATTGGGGTTTCTCATTGTTTATTACAACTGACTGCACAATATAGTTCAGGCCAATATTGTCTATTTCACTGTAAATTACAGAAAGGTATTGACACAGAACCTGTTACTTTCAAAAACTTTTGTTGCACCTTTGAGTTTTGTTGCTGTGCTTATATTCAGACTTAATTACCAAAAGACGTGAATTGTATTTAATATACATGATGGAAAAGAAGTATGATTTGCTATATGTAATCTTTGTCTTCTAAATGACAGCCACTTTTCCTTGTATTATTGTATACCTGTATTGTTACAAGTCCTGCATTTGTAAGTGTCTACCTTGCGGCAGATGCTAATTACAAGACATTCTGTTGTATTTTATTTATGACCAAACATGTATGTAGCATACTGCCTTGATGTGCATTATATTCTTGTGGCTTGTGTGAAGTTTTTCAGTCTCCTATCCTACCTTAGGCAGCACAAAGCTCAGACACTAATGACTTGATTTTTAAAAGAAAAAGTACTTTGAATGTGGACAACTTTCTTCAGTTTGTAATTCTAGCATTAACCCACCGAAAATGACAAAATACCTAATCCTTTATGGTGTATATCTTGTGCTGTCTGGGAAGAATAGGAGGAGACAGCAGTATATTGTGCCATAATTTTAAAGATTCCATATGATAGTAATAAATTTGAGGCATTGTATGTATTTTCATTTGTTTTTTTTAAATTCTGGGAATTGGGGGTAAAAATGCATCATATGTATTGTGGTGGGGGGGGGGGGGGGGTGGTGGAGAGAGAGATGTGTAGAAAACTGAACCAAAGTGTTGAAAATGAGGGAAGAGGTGGAAAATGGAGAAGATACCGTACGTCATGGAACTTAATCACGTGATAAAACAAATTGCCCACGCACTCTGCCGTTAGACCAGAAAACTGACATGCACATTTATTCACTAACGTGACTCGTTATACAGCTTATTTTCCTGTTTATTTGGCATAGAACAAGCATAGATTACAGAGTAACATCAGATAGCCACGTATAAATTTTGCAAGGAATTTTAGAAAAAGGTATACTGTGACCAAATCAGCTCTACCAGCTGAACTGTACACCCATTAGTGCCTAGATAACCATCAAAAAGAGTGAAATGTGGCTTTATTCGCGGTCTCATATGTGAAACAGTGAGAATCATGTTACATTGTTGGAGCATAAAACTTCGAGTGACTGTCTTTAATTTATTTGGTATCATTTAGTGCAAAATTTTCTGTTGCAGAATGATGTTGAAATTGGTAATACTACAGCCTAAAATAAAACAAATAATTTGCTGCAATGACGTGTATGACGTTTTAATTCACACATTCCGTTATTTCAAAGACCTGATTGTGTTTTTGATGCTGATTGACAGCAGACCTGCCGACCTTCCCCGTATCTCTATAGCCCGCCTCCTACCGGAAGCTCCGCCTGATGACTGGGTGACAGTCATCCTGTCAGTCCCGCTCACTCTCTATTGGTCACCTCTTAGTAGCCCGTCCACTAACCTTTCTTCAGGCTCTGCGCACTGACAGCTCGCTCTAAAATGTTCATAACTTTTGAGGAATTTTTATTATGTAAAATGAGTTCATTTGGGTCAAGTTTAACGGTGTAATTAATCTGAATAATGTTTCAAATGTGCTGGTCAGCCTCACGGGATTGGTCAATTGGACGAGAGTGCGGTTGGAACCCCTCCTTTCTTCCCTACCATCTCCACATCACTCCTCCCCGCCCATCTTTAAATTTTGGGCTTGGCCATCTGTAGTGGGGAAACTATTGGGAGAAAGTTCTAGGGAAAGGATCTCTCCGCTTTTGGAAAAGTAGAGACTTAGTAGGGATTGCCTGGATAACTTTTGTGTGGGAAGTCTTATAAACCAAAAGGCCTGAAGGGTTTTTGAGCAGGTCGACGAGGAGTGGTGAAGTTAGGGCAGTGGACGTTATCTACATGGATCCCGATATAACTTTAAATAGGATAAGCGAATCCCGAAAGTGTACAGGTTTCATGGAGGTGGGGCTGGAAGTGGTGTTCTGCAAGATTTGTACTATGTTGTTTATGATATGTAGAACTATTTTGGTCAAAAATATTGTGGACCGATTAAGCTTGCAGACGAAACAAATTATAGAGGAGTTGTGGTTGGTGTCAAAATATTTAGAAGGATATAGAAAAGTTGGAAATATGGACAGAAATGGCAGATATAATTTAAACTGGACAAGTTGGAGATGTTGTCCTTTGGGAAGTCAAATGCACATGTACACAGCAGATGGCAGGAATTTTAACAACAATGATGTACAGAGGGATCTTCTGGTGCAAGTTTATAGCTCTCCAAAATTGGAAACACAGGTAGTTAACAGAGAAACAGAAAGCCCACAGCATAATACAGGCCCTTCGGCCCACAATGCTGTGCCGAACACGTACATACTTTAGAAATTACCTCGGGTTACAAGGTGGTAAAAAAGTGCACAGTATAAATGCCTTCAGTGGTGAGGTTGTAGATTATAAAAGTCTGGAAGTTATATTGCAGCTGTATAAAACCCGTTAACTCTGCATTTGCAGTATTATTTGCAGTCCTTATCACCACATTACAGGAAGGAATTAGAGCCTCTTGGAGAGCATGTAGAAGTTGTTCACAGTGATGTTGCCTGGAAGACAAACTTTGGTTTGTTTTCTCTGGAGCATTCGAAGCTGAGAGGTGATCTGGAAATACATGTAAAATGAGCATAGATAGAGTAGATGGTCAGGAGTCTTGTTTTCCCAGGGTAGAAATGTCAAACGCTATGAGGTTTAGCTTTATGGAAGATGCAAAAAATACTTAATCATTTAATTAATTCATTGAGATACAGCATGTAATATTCTGGCTCTCAAAACCACACTGCCCAACAATTGCCCTATTTAATCTTTGACCAATCACAGCACATTTTACAATGACCAATTAACCTAACGACTGCTACGTCTTTGGACTGTGGGAGGAAACCGGAGCATCCAGAAGAAACCCAAGCAGTCATGAGGAGAAACGTACAAACTCCTTACAGGCAGTGGTGGGAATTGAACCTGGGTTGCCTAATTGTAAAGTGTGGTGTTAACCACTACACTACCATGCCACCCTTGTATGGGGAAATTGTACTTTTACACAGAATGGTAGGCACTGAGATTGTGCTGCTAGGGAAGTGGTGAGCAGATACAATATTGGCAGGTGAATGGGAAGGGAATAGACCACTCAAGGATGGATGGGATAGTTTAGGTTTGTATAATGGTCAACACAGACATCATTGACAGAAGGTACAGCAATTCTGGTGCTGGAAATCTGATATAAAGAGAAAGTGGTGGAATCACTCAGGTCAGCCAGTGTCTGCAGAAAGAGAAATGGAGTTAATGTTTCAGGTCTGAGACTTTTCCTCTGATGGAAGACTAATCCATTTCTTTTCTCTCTCTGGACCAGATAGCTACACCCCAGGGTTCTAAGAGGTAGCTGAAGAGATTGTAAAGGCATTGGTAATTGCTTTCAGGAATCAGTAGATACCAAATGGTTCTGGAGGACTGGAAAACTGCATTATGTCTCTCCACTCTTCAGGAAGGGAGGGGTGCAGAATAAAGGAAATTATAGGCTAGTTAGCCCAACCTCAGTGGTTGGGAAGATGTTGGTCCATTGTTAAGGATGTGGTTTTGGGGTACTTAGAGGCACATGATAAAATAGGCCAAAGATTTCCTTACCAACCTGTTAGAGTTATTTGAGGAAATAATAAGCACAATAGACAAAGGAGAATCAGTGGATGTTGTGCATTTGGATTTTCAGAGGGCCTTTGACAAAGTGCAGCATGTGAGATTGGTTAATAAGAGCCCATGATTACAGGAAAAATACTAGCATGGTTGGAGCACTGGCTGACACTGACTAGTGGTGTTCTACAGGGGTCAGTGTTGCAACCACTTCTTATGTGAATGTTTTGGACAACGTAATTGATGGCTTTGTGGCCAAGTTTGCAGGCAAAATGAAGATGGGTGGAGGGGCAGGTAGTGTTGAGGAAGCAGAGAAATTACAGGACTTGGACAGATCAGAGGAACATGCAAAGAAGTGTCCGTTGGAATAGTGCCAGTGTATGGTCATGCATTTTGGTAGAAGGAATAAAAGAATAAACTATTTTCTGAACAGGGAGAAAATTCAAACGAGGTTGAAAGAGACTTGGGTCCTCGTGCAGGATTTACTAAAGGTTGAGTCAGTGGTGAGGAAGGCAAATACAATGTTCGCATTCATTTTTAGAGGACTAGAATATGAAAGCAATGATGTAACACTGAGGCTTTATAAGACACTGGTGAGGTCTCATTCAGAGAAATTGTTAAGTAGTTTTGGGACCCTTATTTAAGAAAGGATCTGCTGACATTAGAGAGGGTTCAGGAGTTCATGAGAATGAAAGGCATATAATACAAGGAGTGATTGAAGGCTATGGGCCTTTATTCGCTGGAATTTAGAAGAATGATGGGGTATCATGAAACCCATTGAATGTTGCAAGGTCTAGATAGGATGTTTATAGTGGGGGAATCTAGGGGCAGAGGGCATAGCAGGAATTTCTTTAGCCAGAGGATGTTGAATCTGTGTAACTCCTAGGAAGGCCGCATCATTGAGTGTATTTAAGGTGGAGGTTGATAGGTTCTTGATTAGTCATGCAAGGTTGCAGGGAGAAGGAAGAAGAATGGGGTTAAGAGGGAAATGGATCAGCCATGATGAAATGGTGAGGCAGACTCTATGGGCCAAATGGCGCAATTCTGCTCCTTTGTCTTATGGTCTTGTAGCTGATCTATGCTGGCCTCAAATCATCTTCTGTGCTGGTTCCCCATAACTCTCAACCTTTCTAAAACTTATCTTTTCCTTCCTAAAATACATCTAATCATTTGGTCTCCACTACCAATTGAAAAGAATTCCAGATATTCACCATCCTCTGAAGTAAGGTTTCTATGCATCTCAGGTTTAAAAGACCAGCCCATTACTGTGAGAATGTTGTCTTCTATGTGTCTCTTCCATTAGTGAGACCATCTCAACATCTATCCAGCCAAGCCCCCCCCCCCAACACTAAGAATAAGGCTAGTCCTCATTCTTCCAGACTCCCAAAGAATCCTAGTCTCACTTGGTAGGAAAGCTATCTTATACGAGGAATTAATCTGGGGAATCTCCTTTGGACTGATTATTTATGGACTTATTTAGATAAGGGGACCAAAACTTTACACAGTATTCCAGGTGTGCATTTGCAACACCCTATACAATTGTGGCAAAACCACCCCGTTCTTGAACTCCACCCTTTTCTTGGTGAAAGCCGTTTGCCACCTTTGTTGCTTGTTGAATCCAACTGGTAACTTTTTGTTATTAATGCACTGGGACACTTAGATTCCTCTTAACTTCCACTGAACTTCATTTGAAATCTCCCTCCATTCTAGATAATTTGCCTTTGATTTGTCTTACTTAAGTGCATGTCCTTGCATTTTCCCACAAAAAACCCTACTTACCAGTTTTTTTGAGCAGCAAAACCACATTCATCACAACATGCACTTCCCTAAAGGACTTAATTGATAAAATGCATCAACCAGTGTCCAAATGCCCATCTCCAACAGTGAGCATTACAACACCTAGTATGTAGCAGCTTTATCTTAATTTTAAATTGACACTATTTCTGCTTGACATTTTACCACCTGCATTTGTACATCAAAATCAAGCGAGTGTTTAGGTAATGTCCATGAATAGAAATGGGTGGTTTTGAGATGTAAAGTACAGTATTATTTGGTGTCCATTTTTTTGTTAGAGCTGTCATTAATTTTCAGCTAGTTCTCAGAATTTTGGAAGTCGGGTATGGAGGGTGACATTTCCATTTGAGGGCTGAGATGGGTGTTAATCACTGAGTTGGAGCTCAATCTGCAAAAAGCAGGATTTCCCAGTGACCAACCATTTTATTTCCAATCTTCATTCCTATTCCAACACGTTGGTCCATCCCTTCTCTACTGCCTCGATGAGCAATAGTTTGCTGTATGGGTAGCCTCCATACTTATGGCATGACATTTACTTCTCCAACTTCCGGTAATTAACCCCCTTCACTAATTTCATTCCCCACTCTGCCCCCCCCCCATACCTCCTCTTCTCACCTATCACCTTCCCCCAGTGTCATCTCCTTTCTCCTCTCATCAGATTCCTTCTCCAGCCCTTTACCTTTTCCACCTCTCACCTCCCAGCTTCTTACTTCATTCCGCCCCCCCCCCCACTCCCCACCTTATTCTGGCTTCTTCTCCCTTCCTTTCCAGTCCTGATGATGGGTGTTAGCTTGTAACATTACTTTTTGATCATTTCCACAGATCTGACCTGCTGAGCTCCTCCAGTGTTTTTGTGTGTTGCTTTGGATTTCCTGCATCTGCAGAATGTCTTGTGTTTGGGAATGTGATTAAAATTGTGTGAATAGTTTGGGAGGCAATGCAGTGCTTCCAACATAAGACAACGAACTTCTGAATGGTCCTCACAAATGCATGCCATTCTGAATGATCCCTCTAAAATTTGGGCATCAAAGGGTAATAGATTACAGTAGATCAGTGGGGATGTTATAATTTTTTCAAGGAAGGGTTTGAGAACAAACTTAGATCTGTTCCTGTCACCATCTTGCATCAATAGAATATGGAATAGAATGCTAGTTCCAACAATCTGGTATTGGCCATGGTAATATGGTCTGCAAGAGACACTATTCATCTATTTATCCTGCTAGTGGAGTTTAGAATATGAGTGAGAGTTTGTGGTGCTACCCACATCTTTTTTGGATTTGGCACAAGGTAATGATCAAGTTCTTCGTGCCTTCAGATGGATGGAATCCAGTTTGAGAATTGGGAACTAGCTCTTTATCTACTGGAAGAAGCTGGCTGAAAAAGCTGGTGGCATTGACTTTCCCTTGGCAAATAGTTGGGTGAATCCTCAGTAGTTAGCACATTCAGCTGTTTCCTGTCTTGAAGATGGTCACAGTTACAGTGTCCTAGCATGTTCTGTTGTGGTTAAGGTAGTGAGTTTGAGATTAAAGTTCCTCCAGTGAAATTTTAGAGATCAGCCAGGATATCAACTACACCCAAGATTTTTTATTTTGGTTGGCACACAGCCTTTAACTTGTTGATCATGTAGGAGCAAGGCTGGACTGGATGGATTACCATGGAATGGCATCAAGAGTATCAAAGTTGAGAAATCATTTGAAGTATTTCTTCTCTGTTCCTCTGTAAGATGCAGAATGCCTTTAAAATCACTGTCCAGTATGAATTTCAGGGAACTTACTATCTCCAGAGAAGTACTTAAAATAACAGGTGCATAATATCATTTCAAGTAAACCTGACTAAAACTATTTATTTGATCATACATACATTAATAATTCAGTGTCGATGAATCAAAATATTTTAACAAAGCAGGAGATGGAAATAAAAAAAGTGACTTAACTTCAAATAACAATGTCATGAAGATTTATTCCAAAATCCAAGAATACATCTTCCCAGCATTGGTGCCACATTTATACACTTGTAAAGAACAATCCTTTGAGAAAAGTTATTAATATTCTAAACTGTGGCTGGTAAATGTAGAAAATTAATTGTCAATAAATATGCTATTTTGCAAAATGGTGGAGCCTGCTGCCCCTCCCTGTGTCCTGTTTATTAATGTAGAAGGTTAACTGCATTACTACAGATAAGTGAATTGCACAATTGTCTTCTAAGAAGCTTTGAATAATTAACCATACAGTGGAGTCTCAGTTATCTGTCTGTCCTTTCTTTATGCATTTTTCAATTATTCACAGGATAGCAATTAACAGTTTACAAATTAATCTTTTAAACATTCTTGAATTAGTTCAGTATATGAATGGAGTCAAGGCTGCCAATAATCAAGAATTGCTCCATTTTTGACTGTAATGACATGGTGCTAGTAACATCCAGAGGATACACCAAACCTAAGGCTCACTGAGCACAGACATCCAAGTTCCATTATCTATGGAGAGGGAATTCCCTACCCAATCTCTATACTAACAGATAATTGGGGTTCCACTGCCATGCTCTCTTCCAAAGCAAGACACTTACACAAATCAGACTGAAAACAAAAGTGGCTTTTCTTCATGTTCAATGGCTGTACTGCTACATGAATAAAACCAACAGCAAAAAGGTCAGTGGTAAAACAATGTGCTAAAAAACAGACGTAATAATGTCTGTGGCACAGGGAAAACATAGGTTGAACTGATTGAATATAACTACAAATACAGGTACATCTAGAAACAAAAAAATTAATCTACTGCAAACAATGTGGATTAGAGTCTTCGTGGAGCACCCCCTTTGAATGGCTTAAAGCGAGCATCTCCTGATCCATGCAGTCCTTTGGAGCCTGAAACATTGCCTCCTTGTATTGTGTTGTTCGTGATCTGCACAATTCTGTTTGCTACAGGACTACAGAGGGCAATAAAAGAAAATAGTAAGAAACCTTTGAAGCCAGCAATGGCTAAAATCTCAAGATACTTTATCTGAAAATGGGCAAAACATACTAAGAAGGAACTTAGCAACATAATATTTGTAAAAGGTTTTTGAAAATGAAATCAATGTTAGCGTGTAAACAACCTGAAAAGAAAAATAAATCACTTGGGCCTTGGTACCATGTGCAAGACTTTCACTTCTAAATTATGTTGCCATACATGTAAATCTCAATACTTTAGATAGTGAATAAATGTAATACCAAGCAATCATGAGATCCCAATTATTGTGTGGCAGAAACAAGAAGATATATTGATAGCACCACTGACAACCTTTGAAAAGCAAAAGCATCATACTTCTGACATAACTGGTAGTTATTTAAATTGAATGCTTTGGTTTGAAGCTTCAGATGTCAAGCTACGTGTCCTTTTATCAGATAAATATCACATGCATGATAGTAAATTACACAAGCAAGGCTTTATCTGTCTCATCAAAATTTGTGATGAAAAGGTAGAAGAAACAAGTTTAGAGATATATGCATAGATTATAATATTAGAGCGATTAAAAAAGGAAGCAATGTAATGTTGGTCATCAAGAGAGAATAATAGTAAAATGCAGCAATGTAAGCAATTTGTTATATTCTCCTTGAGAATAATATATTGACCTCAGGAAGACAGCCATCAGGCTTACCAGAATTATGCCTGGACAAGGGTTAAATTATAAAGAAAAATTATACGTACCAGGCTCCATTCATTGACAGGTGATTCATTTGAAGAAAGAGGAACTAGCAAGTTAGTGAGAAAGCATTTTCACAAACTGTGTGGGGCACCATGGTTTCAAGTATTACTGAGTTTTCAGAAAGATTAGAAAGGCTTTTACATAGAGAGTGAAAGGATGTTAATCTCTGATACCAATAGAGTTTGGTTGACAAAATCAATTATGATTGGTGTAATAGGCCTGAGCCAACTGAATGGTCGGTTCCCATCCTGTGGGAAGAACATATTCACACAGTTTACAAATGTAATTCTCTTTAGTATAACTGCTTTATGGAGAACTAATTTGAATAATGTCATCCACTTCAATTGGACAGGCACCATATTCTAAATATGAAGGAAACAGTAAAAAGGAAATAGAGACAGCCAGCTGTACATAAGAGGAAACAATAACAGCCAGTCCATCAGGCTGTTGTCACAGGCTGAGCAGGACATGCCCTCATTACTACCAGCAGGGAGGGGAGGTGCTTTGTGGCTGAGGACTTGCTTTTGTGAACTTAAGTTCTGAATGTTAGTTGCTTACTTTTATCATTTGCACTATTTGTTCCCCCCCCCCCCCCCCCCCCAGCATACTGGCTGTTTGACAATCTCTTTGTTTTGAATTGGTTCTATTGGGTTCCCTTCTTGTAACTGCCTCTAAGTAGATGAATCTCAAGGTTGTATATAGTGTACATACAAGGGCAATAAATTCTCACCTGGCCAATGAAGACCAGGACCTGGACTTTTTGCTGCCTTTATGGTTTTTAATTCATTTGCACTGTGCAACTGTTTCTAGCAAACATAGAGATACAGACTCTTGACAGATTCCTGGAAAAAAAAATCAGAAATGTGCAGCAGTAGCAACTATTTGGCTCAAATATCCATGTCAGCTGAACTAATAACCACCTTCAACCAACACATACAAAATGCTGGAATGCAGCAGCCCAGGCAGCATCCATAGGGAGAAGAAATGTTGATGTTTCGGGCTGAGACCCTTCATCAGGACTTCCACCTTCTTTCTCTACACTTCAGGAGTTCACCCAGATACTTTGCTTTGCTGACATCTTTGCTTCCGTCACTTCTTTTGGTACCCCCACCAGCTATCTCCAATCTCAATTACAATTACCTTACCTATAAGGCCCTTAGGTACTCAGCTCTGCAAAGGACAAACAGAAAGAAAATACACCAGAGGTAAATAGGGTTGGAAAGAAAGCTTTTGGCACATTGGCTTTCATGAAATCACAATACTGAGTAAAGGAGTTGGGTTCTGTTGAAGTTGTATAAGATGCTAGTGATGCCTAATTTGGAGAATTATGTGAAGTTTTGGTTACCTACCTACAAGATGTCAAGTAGATTGAAAGAGTGCAGAGGAAATTTACAAGGATGTTGCCAGGACTTGAGGACCTGAGTTATAGGGAAAGGTTGAATAGGTTAAGACTTTATTCCCTAGAGTGTAGAAGAATAAGGGGAGATTTGATAGAGATATACAAAATTATTTGGGGTATGTTTGCTTTCATTTAACTCCTACTGGATAAGTTGGTGAGACTAGAACTTGAGTATTGAGTACAGGATTTGGGATGTTATGTTGAAGTTGTATGATGTTAAGAGAAATTTGGATAGGTACATGGATGGGAGGGTATGGAGGGCTGTGTTTCAGGTGCAGGTAGATAGGACAAGGCAGGTTAATAGTTCAGCATGGACTAGATGGACCAAATGGCCTGTTTTGTGCTGTAGTGTTCTATTGCTTTATAATTCTTAGCTTCAATTTTATAAACCTTGATTAAATCTCTGCCTTTAACCTTCTTTCGTCATGAGTATTCTAGTCCAGAGAAATCATCTGAACTTCTCTTAAGCCCAGTCTAATAGCAGCATGCATTTCTTCCCCCGCCAGCACATAACGACAACGTTGTTCACCATCAGTAATACTCAGCCGACTATCCGCCAAATCTACACCATCCACCACAAGGGCTGGCATCCTTCTAGTTGCAATCTAACCTAACAGGTAAACACACTGATTGTCGCCAGGTCTAAACTGGAACACCTTCCCCAACAGTACCTTCAACCAGGACAGTAACAGTTCAAAGCAGTGACTCACCACCACTTTCACAAGGCAAGAGGCATGGTCAATAAATGCCCATTCTTGCCAGTGATGCCCAGATAATGAAATATTAAAATAACTTTCCGGTAAAGGTGGTTACCATCTGTGGCCAAACTAGTGTTAAACCAGTAATTATTTCATTTGCAGCATGTAGCTGTCACTGGCACGACAGCATCAAGGAATTTATTTTGGACTTTAGGAAGGGGGAAGCAGGAGAACACATCCGTCTCATCGAGAGGTCAGCAGTGGAAAGGTTCAGCAGCTTCAAGCCCTGGGTATCAACATCTCAGAGGATCTATCCTTGGCCCAATACATTGATGCAATTATGAAGGAAGGCAGCTTGCCAAAGGAGTTTGAGGAGATTTGGTATGTCACTAATGACTCTAGCAAATTTCTACATAGGCACAATGGAGAAGATTATGACCTGGTAATGCACAGGACTGGAAAAAAGCTGCAGAGGGTGTAGACTCAGCCAGATTGATCATGGGCACTTGAGTTCAAGGACTGTGAGGTAATGTTCCAACTCTATAAAACCCTATTTAGACCACATTTGGCATATTGTGTTCAGTTCTGGTGGCCTTACTATAGGAAGGGAAATGGAAACTTTAGAGAGGGTGCAGAGGAGATATACCAGGATGATGCCTGAACCAAAGAGCATGTCTTATAAGGATCGGTTGAGTGAGCAAGGAGTTTTCTCTTTGAAGCGAAGGATGGCAGGTGACATAATACAGATGTGCAAGACAATGAGTGGCATAGATTAAGTGGATAACCAGACTTTTTCCCAGGGTGGAAATGGCCAATAAATAATTTCATAATTTTAAGGAAAGAATGTCTGCGGTAATTGATTTTTTTTTACAGGTGTTGAATGCATAGAATGCCCTGGCAGGGTGTAGCAATGATGAATACATTAGGGGCATTTAAGAAACTCTCAGATGATACATGGAATATAGAAAAATGGAGGGCTATGTAGGAGGAATGGGATAGATTTGATCTCAGAGTAGATTAGTCAGAACAACAGTGGGCCAGAGGGCCAGTGCTGTGTTGCAGTTTTCAAAGTAGCCTGCCTAACATCAAGAAGAACTTCAAAAAGGCAATGCCTCGAGATGATGGCATCCACCTTTTGACAATCCCTGTAGACCATAAGAGATAGTAGTCAGGCCATTTGGCCCATCGAATCTGCTCCGTCACTTCATCAAGGCTGATCCATTTTCCTTCTCAACCCCATTCTTCAGCCTTCTCCCTAGAGCCTTTCAGGCTCTGACTAATCAAGAACCTATTAACCTCACCCAGTGATCTAGGCTTTACCTCCACCTGTGGCAACGAATTCCAGATTCACCACCCTCTGGCTACAGAAATTCTGCCTCATTTCCATTCTAAATAGACATCCCTCTGTTCTGAAGCTGTGCCCTTTAGACCTAGGTTCACTACTATAGGAAATATCCTCTCCACATTCCTCTAAATTCCAGCAAGTACAGGCTCAAAGCCATCATTCTTCATATGATAACCCTTTCATTCCCAGAATCACTCTTGTGAAACTCCTCTGAACCCTCTCCAATGTCAGCACATCTCTTCTTAGATAAGAGGACATAAGCCAGTCACGATACTCCAGGTGAAGCCTCACCATTACATCCCCACTCTAGGTCTCTCAAAATGAATGCTAACATTTACTTTCCTCGCCACTGACTCAACCTGCAAATTGACCTTCACGAAATCTTACATGAGGATTCTCAAGTCTCTCTGTACCTCAGATTTTTAAATTTTACGCCCATTTATAAAACAGTCTGCAATTTTGTTCCTTCTGCCCAGAATACATGACCATACACTTCCTGACATTATATTCCATCTACCATTTCTTCCCCCTTTCCTAATGTTTCTAAGTCCTTCTATAGCCTCCCTGCTTCCTCAACATTACCAGCCCCTCCACCCTTCTCTGTTATCCTCTGAAAAACTGGGTTCAAAGCCATCAATTCTAGCATCCAAATCATTAATGTAAAAAGTAGTCCCAACAACAACCCCTGCAGAACGCCAATACTTCTCAGCAGCCAATCAGAAAAGGCTACCTTTATTTGCACTCTATGCCTCCTGCCAATCAGCTAATCCTCTAAGCAACCTTATATGTGGCACGTTGTAAAAGGCCTTCTGAAATTTGAAATACACTACATCCACTGATTCTCCTTTGTCTATCCTGTTTGTTATTTCCACAATTTCAAAAGATTCCTCAGATTAGATTTTTCTTAAGGAAACCATGCTGACTTAGGCCTATTTTATGAAGGACCACAGAGGGCATGTCCTCTTCTCATTACTATCATCAGAGAGGAAGTGCAGGAGCCTGCAGATGCACACTCGATGTTTTAGTTACAGCTTCTTCCCCTTCACCATCAGATTTCTGAATGGTCCACAAACTCATGAACACGATCTCACTATTTTGCTCTCTTTGTTTTTTTATATGCTTATTATATTTTTATGCATTGCACTGTATTGCTGCAACCAAAATTTCAAAACATGTTAATAATGATTCTGATCACTGTCAGTTGCTACCACTGAGCAGACAACTGCAGCACACCATCATATGATGGTAGTCTTATTATGGTTACTGAGTAGGACATTCCAGGGTTCAGCAAGCAATAATGAAGAAGCAGCAAAATATTTCCCAAGTCAGAACGTATATGGTTTGGAGGGGAGCCTGAAGCTGAGGCATAGCTTGAATGTTATTGGAGCTGTATTCATTAAAGCACACAATGGTATTCCAAAGTATTCCAGACATGCCCCATATACAATGGAAAGGTTATGCCTTCAAACCACTTATGCTACAGGTGTTATTGCTCATTCAGTTAAATTTATGGTCAACAAAGGCCATCAAAAATACTGAAGGTGAGACTCAACGCCACTGAACACTCAGGTTGTTATTCGGTTTTCTCTGGCTGAAGATGGTCATTTCTGTGCCATTTCTGTGGTACCATTGTTATTTGTTACACATCAGGTCTAAGTAGTGTCCCTATCTTGCCATACACAGGCATGAATAGCTTCACCTTTTTTGGGAGGAGTTGCCCATTTCCATTCAGTCCCCACTTCAGACATTGAGGAAAGGTCCCTGATAAAGGACTGCAACGCATTGCTTTATTGCCAAGGCACATTACAAATATTGCATACTCAACTATATCCACTTACACTACCATCTTCAGGGATCTGTCAATGTGCATTCCAATTACCTTATGTTCCTCTACATTTCTTAGTTTTTGTTGTCATTTGCCCTAATAAAATGGATTCCCTATAGAACAAATCCCTCTCATTATCGTAAGAGAACTAAGCCAACCTGACTTAGTTTACTGATGCTGTATACTACTGCCTTCCCTGTGAATAACAATACATTTTAAAAAATTCAAATGCAACTTTAAATTATGGCTTCTTTAAAAAAAAATCACTCTGGTATTATTGATAATATCTCAAGTTACAGAATTAGTTCCAAGCCCTACAGAGTACCACTGAAATTTTCTTCTAGTCACATCAACCTTTACACTTCTCTTATCAGTACTAAATTAATTTTATTTGCCCTTATCTTAGTATATTCCATTGTCTTTAATCCTTCTGCCATGTTGAAGAACCTTGGTCAAACCCTTGAGTAGCACTTGAGAAAAAAAAGGTAGTCAAGAATACAGTCTTGGGGAAAACAAAAAAGGTCACATTTTGGTAGTAAGTACCAAAATCATTTCAGATAATCTTTGTGAGAAGGGTGGTCCAGAGGAGAGTGCAGCCCAACTACAACCACAGTGGTTGTAGTTAGGCTGGGAAGGGTGCAAAGTGAAGGAGAAATTAGGGGATGATTTTACTGGAATATTTCCACAGTCTTTTGTGTCTGAACAAGGTAAAAGACACCAGTTGTGGTTAGTGATAGTCCCAAACAAAAAAATTAATCAGGAGTGAAGAGATATGGTGGAATGAAACAACTTACAAATTACAGCCTACAAAATCTAAGAAATGTAAGGAGAGGACAGTAGTATTAATCATAAACAGGAAACAGAAAATCAGTGTAAAATCATTTTCTTAGCCTATCTCTTCCAAGATGTATTGTGTAATACAGCTGTCAATGCATGAAGAGAACAATTATAGCCTCCTATAAATAAGTACAACTGTATGTTTTCAGACTACTATATGGCACAATATACACGCTCTTGTTCAGCACAACTACTTTCATATTACGCAAGCAAAAAGACATAAAAATGGAAACAATACACACTATTAGTTGAGAATGGTTTTAATGGACTGGAAACAAGAATTTTTAATACAGTAAAACACAAGTTTAATGTAATTTTAACTGATATAGATACAATTATCATCTCCTTAACATTTAACTGAATGATTTAACAAACTATCTTCCCAGATTTGTCTTCTTTGATGTTGAATTTATATTCATTTATGAACAACTCTTTCAGTATTTATAGCTATTAGGGATCACAAAAGTACCTACCCAAAAAAAAATCAACACTAGTAATACACTTAATTCAAATAGGTTGTCAGAAAGAGCAAGTGTTTAATATAAAACCAGTCAAAAATGCAATACCATACATAATATTAGATTATTTACAATACATGTTCCAAGTTACTGGCAACCAGAGTAGCTGACAGAATGCAACTTTAGTACCTGGATGGTGGCATCATGCCAGGACCACGACCATCACTCATTCGCCGCACCTCTTGATATCCACTGCCTTGAGAACTGGGCCCAGAATGCCAACTGTTTCTTGGTCCTCCTGCATCTCGGCCATGGCGTTCTATCACCACATGTCTGTTTTCATGATAATGAGATGCCTGGGAAGTGAGATTTCATAAATATGAATGCAACAATATAATTTAAAATTAATTAATTGCAATTCTTTTGCATCACCACAAAATTATACCATTTAAAATTCTACTGGTGGAAAACTGAGTGTGATATTTACCACCTCTCCCAGTAATTACATTACATAGACAATGTGGGATCTATTTTCTATAGAACAACCATCTCAAATGGAAGCCTTATTTGAAGACACCAATTTAAAATTTAAGAAAATTATATGGAACAAAACTGCTCCACATGCATTATCAAGTCTAATTAATTGTTCTCTACCTGAGGATTATTACTTCTGTCACCAATAGCAGGCCGTCCTCCATCTCGGCTACTGTAACCAGTCATACTGCCGTGACCACTCGGTGGGCCACTTCGCACATTGGGTCCAGACCTCTCTGGCCGTATTCGCTCTCTCTCTCTTGAATTCCTTCAATGTCAAAAATCAGTTAACATTTTCCCTTGATTTCTAAATGACAAGTTAAATTTAACAGCAAAACAGCCAACAGTCCTCAAAATGTTCAAAACCACCTAACAGGTAAGGAATAATAGTTCAGAACAAAGTCTAATTCAACTAATTCAAAAATCTATCAATCGTAATCTGCGTTTTGGAGAAAGTGTGATTTGAGTCTTATTAAGACTAATGGAAAAGAATGCAGCATTAAATTGATCATTTTTCAAAGGAATGCAAAAGAACCAAGATGACAATGACAGCAGATTGAAATCCAAACTTTTCATTCTTAAACCAGTTTTGTTTTCTCAAACTAGGAAGATAATGATCCCAAGTAACATCATTTTGAACTGAATATATGAGTCCCAATGAAATTCATCATTCTGAACTCTAATTCAAAAGATAAATTCTCACTGCAGCAACCTCACTGACTAAAGTAAACGCATAAATAAAAGCAAATGGCTAGTCAGTCACATCTACATGTATTTAAACTTTTTGGTTACTGATAAAAATAAATATGACTAATCATCCATGGGAAATTATTTTTTTATTCTCAGAATTTGCAATTCCTTTTTGAAATGACAAGTTTTTAAAAATCTCAAAATGAGCCAAAGTTATTCTACATTTGTGAAAAAGGAAACTATTATGTGCACAACCCAAAGAAACAATGCAAAGAATTGCAACATTACCTTAATTCACGTTTGGTAGAGCCCATACCACTACTTGACTTCCAATCATTGGGTCTAGAAGAATTTTGGTTTGGTCGACCATGGTGGACCCCATGGTCACCCATCCTATCTCTATCAGGAAAGTTTCTTGATGGTGACATCTTTTCCAGATGGTTATGACCCCTGGTGCCTCCTGAACGATCCTCAATTGTTACTGTTCGACGGTCATCTCGATCCCGGATTTCTCTCCGCTCACTATTTCCATGAAGTTCATTTCTTTGTTGAGAACTTGGTCTTCGGGAATCACCATATGGTTTTGGATACCGATTATACCCAGGATCCTCTCTGCGACTACCAGCACGATTCTTCTTTCCATCTCCTTGACTGTTGTAACGATCTCCTCTCCTGTAAAGTTTAGGGAATAACATCATGTATTAGCTTCAAGAACCAGCCAGCCTTCTGAGTTTGGAAACAGGGATGTTTGTGCATGAATAAACCCTTTCAGTGATCAAAGTAATTGTTGGAAGCAGAAGGGTTCCTTCTCTTTCCCCCTTCCCTCAATCCTCTGTCCATTCCTATCATCTATAGACATGATACAATCCCTGAAATACATTCAAATACATTGTTTCTACTTGCTTTGAGGAATAGGGTTCCAAAGACTTGTGAAACCTGCCCCATCTCCAATGTCCTCTCCACTTCCACTGTCAAAACTCCTGAATATGTTCCATGTTTCAGCAAGCTTTCTCTCACTTGTTAACAAACCTAGCCTGTCCAGCTTTTCCTCATAAAGAAACCAGCCCATTCTAGATTTGAGTCAGGAGACCAATTCTCTGCACAGCAAATGAGATATCATCAATGCCTTATACAAGAGGTATAGCCACCCTACATTTGTATTCAATTCTCCTCGCCTTCTGTATTAACTGCAGCAATAACTTTCTAATCTTTTGCACATCATGTACTAGTATAACCAGATATCTCTGCACCTTGACTTAGCTATCACTCACCATTTAGATAAAATATTTGAAGACACAATAAATTTCAAATGCTAGAACCTGGAGGAACATGCATCAGGGAGCTTCAACATAAGGTAGTGGACAGATGATGTTTTGAGTTGAGATCTCTCATCTGAACTGAAAAAAGGGGAGATTGTCAGTATAAGAAGGTGGAGAGAAGAGATACAGAAAGAGCTAGTAAACGAAAGGTGGTCGAGGTGGGGAGGTGAGGGTGATAAGCAAATGAGGGAGGAGGAGAGTGACAATAATGCCAGAAACCGGGAAGTGACAAAGGGTTGACAGGAATCTGATGGATAAAAGGATGGAAAATGGATTTGTGGGAGGGAGGTGGGAAGGGGAAACAGTGGGAGGAGTGTGTGGATAATGGGTAGATGAAGAGGAAAAGACTGGTGAAAGGTAGCAGGTGGATCAGGAAAAGGGAAAGTGAACAGAGGGGAATTGATTACCTTAAGTTAGGCAATTCAGTATTCAGGTTGCCAGGTTGAAGTCTGTCCAAGTGGAATATGAGGCACTATTCCTATATAGAGATAAGCCTACACCTGTCAATGGATAAACATATTGACGTTGGAATACAGAGTGGAAGTAGAATAGCTGGCCATTGGAGATCCTGACTGGCATGGCAGATGGAGTGAAGTACTCACCCCACTCGAGTCTAGTCTCATTGACACAGAGGCTGTAGTCAGAGCAATGAATGCAATAAGCAACACTTCAGGACTTACATGTAATGCCTGCTTCAGCTGGAAGAACTGCTTCTATCTCAAACAGTAGTAAGGGGGGAGTTGTAGGAATAGGTATGATACCTTTTGTAGTTGCATGGGACAGTGCCTGGGGAGGGAGCAGGATGGATGTAGAGAGATGGCCAGGCAAGATAAAATACTTTATTTCTAAAGGCTCCTCTGCAGCTTACCTTTCCTTCCATCTTTACATCAGCAGCAAAATGACAAACCAGTCTTCAAGTGACTTCACCCAAGCTACAAACTGATAAGAGTAGGTTGCAACATTCATGCCTACCACTAGTTACATCTATTTCTGCCTATCTGCAGTTTCTTATTAATTGATCCATTGTCACCAATAAGTTGCTTCCTGCACTAGAAGCCTTATCTTCCCTAATAATTTTCAATGTAGCACCTCACCAAATGCCTTCTGGAAATTTAATCATGAGCCCTCAACACAGGACTTGCTAACCTTTTCATAGAACTTACAACATCACTCAAATATTCATTTTCTTTCACAAAACCACGCTTTTTATGAAATCTTCCATTAACCCAAATGCCCTGCTGTAATTTTTGAAAACAGCTTCTACCATTTTTCCAACAAGAGATGATAAACCAACTGGTTTGGAGTTTCTTGCTTTCTGTCTCCACCCCTTTTTGAAAAGAAGTATTGTTCAAATCAATTACATAGCGACATCAGGTTTCATTTGGTATGGTCAAAAACCAGATAGAAAGGGAGCACTCACCTCTCAAATGCAGATGGCATCCTATGATCAAAATCATTGTAACGGTTTGGCTCTTGACGACCGTAATCTGAATTGTGACCAAAGCGGACATCATTGTCCATGGCTCTCCTTTTATGATCACTCCAATAGGGTTCATCACGCCTAGATTACATGACATTGAGAGATTTAAAGCTGGAACAGCCTGGTTAAAACATATCAAGAATACATTTTCCTTTTCCAAAAACAAAAACCAAGCATAACATTCATTCATGGATGGAGATCTATGGAATTCATTGTCATAGATGGCTGAGGGCAAGTTACTGGGTATATTTAAAGTGGAGGTTGATAGTTCTTGATTAGTTACAAGGAGAAGACAGGTGAATAGGGTTGAGAGAGATGGAACAGCAGAGCAGACTTGATGGCCTAATTTACTCCTATGTCTTATAGTATCATTTAATTAACCATACACATAATGGAGAGGAAATAAAAAGAATACAAAATGATTCCGAGTTAAATGAATGAAGCTTCATACCACATTACAAGACTAAATGATTTTAAAAGATAGATAATATCAAGGTTTCAGAATGAAATCAAATAAGAGCAAAGTAAGCAAATCATTGTATGTATTTACACTATTATTTCTGCAACCCTAACAACATTGCAAAAAGGATAATAAAGCCTTCAAGTGTAATACTTACAAATCAAAATCAGCAAAAGTTTATCCATCAAACTACAGAGTAAATGATCAAATTCATGCTATTATTGAAGCAGGATTTTTCATATAGCCAATGAGTACCCAAAGGTTTATCCAATAATTCTGTCACATTAAAACATACCTATTGTCTACATCATGTGGCCTCTTTAAAGAGTTCCTTCTTTCTTGTTCAAACCGAAGCTGCTCATGTTGCCTACGGAGTTCTTCACGTTCCCGAGCAATGCGTTCTATTTCCTTGCGACGTTCCTAAATAAGCAAAAGTTTCATTTGTTTTCCTGAACCATAACTATTTACTGTCCTGTCAACACACTGTTCTCTACCCTTGAAACTACTGATATCTATAGTGACATTAACAAAGGGGAGACACTTTTATGGAATGAAAAGTTCTAGTCCCAGAGGTTCAATACTACTGAAGCAGCTCTGAAAATTCTCACTCACACACAGAGGATGAAATTATGCCCTTAAGTTAAGGTATTTCAGAATTCAATAAAAAAAAACAATTTCAGTTTTAATATACTGTTTTCAGATTTTGCAAGTCAACAATAATTGACTAATACACAGATCGAAAATACTGAAAAGGCACCTGGACACTGGTGCACAGCAGTAAGAGGATAAATGAAAAAGTCATTACAAGAAGCTATGCCCACAAAGGGAACAGCTTACCTTCATGATGAGCAAGCAGGAAAAAGGGCTGTGAGAGAGGAACCTTCAATACTGATGAAGGGCCCAATGCATCACAAACAAAATTTGATAAAGAACCAATCAACAGATTAGGGCAACTAAGCAAATAATTGACCCAATAGATAGTTTTACCTTAATATCAGTGCTAGTGCTTGTTCATAAGGAATTTCAAAGTGTACAGACTTGATAGCTGAATGTATGACCACCACTGGTAAAGTTAATAAATTCAGGGATTTTAAAAGGCTGGCATGTATGAGACCAAACATATGAAAAGGATGGAGAAAATTAAATAAACTGAGAACCATGGAGGAAATTGAAATCCTATCCACCAGCTTAGATTTCATAGAACTGACAATTAAACATTCATTGTATGAAAATCTTGATGGTCCTGCAACTGGATCAGTCATTATTATGGAATGTGAATCCAGAGCCCCAGGGCAAGTCAGGTGTGCAACTGGAGCTAGTGCACCAGAGCTTGCAGCCATGATTTGAGTCCAGAACCCACGGTTAAGAATGTAGAGAGGTTTGCAATCAGAGTGTGTGTGTGTGTGTGTGTGTGGGGGGGGGGGGGGGTGTCTGGTGTGCTTGTTTATTTCTCACACCTTTTAAACAAAATATATTTACTGGATAACTTAATAAACTGTGTAACGTATAAAAGAAATAAAAAGGTGGTAGATTATCAGAGATTTACTTTATCATTTGAAACTAACAATTCTCAGTTGTGACAGACCCAATATTATAATCTGGAATTTGATCTAAAAATCCATGAAGTCAGGTTTAATTGCAATGCATCAATTTGAAACCCAGCCAGCCGGAACTCATATAGCACCCAGAAAGAAATTAACAACCAACTCAAGGCTGATAAACTCAATACAATTCAAATTAAATTAGACCTGAAGAGTTGTATGTTGCATTTGTGCCAGAGTAAAAGGGGAAGGATAGTACACACATCTTCTTATGCTGAAACTCTTGTCTAACTTTGCTTAAGCAAGTCCCAGCATGGCCTACTATTTTAACAAGTGGTAAAGAAGAAAGCACAAAAGTTTAAAATAAAATCCATGCTTATCTACACTCAGTGCCCATTTTATTACGCACAACTGCTTATTAATGCAAACATCTAATCAGTCAGCTATGTGGCAACAACGTAGCATATAAAAACATGCAGACTTGGTCAACAGATTCAGTTGTTGTTCAAGCTGAACAAGAAATGGGGAAGAAATGAGATCTAAGTAACTTTGACTATGAATGATTGTTGGTGCCAGACAGGGTGATTTAAGTATTTCAGGAACTGCTGCTGATTTCCTGAGGTTTTCACCCACAATAGTGTTTACAGAAAATAATACAAAACAAAAAATCTGTGGGTGAAAACACCTTGTTAAGGAGTAGGTCGATGGAAAATGGCCTGACTAGTTCAAGCTGACAGGAAGGCAACAGTAATTCAACTAACTATATTACAACAGTGGTGTGCAGAAGAGCATCTCTGAACCACAACACGTCGAACCTTGAAATATTTGGGCTATGGTGGACACAGGCTGACCAAAACTGGACAGTTAAAAATCAGTAAAGTATTTCCTGGTTTGATGAATCTCGATTTCTGCTGTGATATGTAGCTGGTGGGGTCAGAATTTGGCATTAACAACATGAATCCATGGATCCATCCTGCCTTGTGTCAATGCTTCAGGCTGGTGTTGGTAATGGTATGGGGAAGATTTTTTTTGGCACACATTAGCCCCTTAATCCCAACTGAGCATCACTGTAAACTTGTTGAATCCATGCCACAAAGAATTCAGCTGTTCTGGAGGCAAAGGTGGGGGGCAAGGAGAGGGTGGTCCTACCCAGTACTAGAAAAGTGTAATATAGTAGCCACCGAGCGTAGAAAATTTGAAATAAAAGGGAACACAGTGTTTGAAGAAACAGCAAGGAGCTTGAACACCTCCCTCTGCAACTGGATCCTACACCTCCTGACTGGGAGACCTCAGTCAGTCCAGATTGGGAGCAGCACCCCCAACACCATCACACTGAGCATGGGGGCTCCCCAGGGCTGTGTGCTCAGTCCACTGCTGTTCACTCTGCTGACCCATGACTGTGCTTCAACACACAGCTCAAGTTCATCAAGTTCGCCGATGACACGACCGTGGTGGGTCTCATCAGCAAGAATGACGAGTCAGCTTACAAAGAGGAGGTGCAGCGGCTAATGGACTGGTGCAGAGCCAACAACCTGTCTCTTAATGTGAACAAAAGAGATGGTTGTTGACTTCAGGAGGGCACGGAGCGACCACTCCCCGCTGAAAATCAACGGCTTCATGGTAGAGATTGTAAAGAGCACCAAATTTCGTGGTGTTCACCTGACGGAGAATCTCACATGGTCCCTCAACACCAGCTCCATAGCAAAGAAAGCCCAGCAGCGTCTCTACATTCTGTGAAGGCTGATGGAAGTCCATCTCCCACCCCCCATCTGCATCACATTCTACAGGGGCTGTATCGAGAGCATCCTGAGCAGCTGCATCACTGCCTGGTTCGGATATTGCACTATCTCAGATCACAAGAGCCTGCAGCGGATAGTGAGGTCAGCTGAGAAGATCATCGGGGTCTCTCTTCCTGCAATTTACACTACACGCTGCATCCGCAAAGGAAACAGCATTATGAAGGACCCCACGCACCCCTCATACAATCTCTTCTCCCTCCAGCCTTCTGGGAAAAGGCTCCGAAGCACTTGGGCTCTCAGGACCAGACTATGTAACAGTATCTTCCCCCAAGCTATCCGACTCCTCAATACCTGAAACCTGGACTGACATCTTGCCCTACTGTCCTGTTTATTATTTATTGTAATGCCTGCACTGTTTTTGTGCACTTTATGCAGTCCAGTGTAGGTCTGTAGTCTAGTATAGCTTTCTCTGTTTTTTTTTATTAAGTAGTTCAGTCTAGTTTTTTGTACTGTGGCATGAAACCCCATGGTCCTGAAAAATGTTGTCTCATTTTAACTATGCACTGTACCAGCAGTTATGGTCGAAATGACAATAAAGTTGACTTGACTTGACATGAATACTCTATTTTTGGAGCCAAAAGAGATGGGAGGGGGGGGGGGGGGAGATTTTATATGGATTATTTACATCTATATTTACTCATGAGACAGCTAGAGTCTATAGAAGTGAGTCAAAACAGCAGTGAGGTCATGGATCGTATACAGGTTACAGACACAGAGGTGTTTGCTATCTTAAAGCAAATAAGAATGGATAAATCCCCAGGGCGGAACTTGTGGGAGGCAAGTGCAAAAATTGCGAGGGGTCTAGCAGAGATATTTAAAACATCCTTATCCATGGGCGATGCATTGGAAAATTGGAGGCTATAAGAATAAACCAGGAAATTACAAATCAGTGTGCTAGACATCAGTAGTGTTAGGTTATTGGACATTATTCTAAGGGCCCAAATATGTAAGCATTTGGATAGACAGGCTAATTAGGGATAATCAACATGGTTTTGTGTATGGTAGGCGGTATCTTACCAAATCTTATAGAGTTTCTTGAGGAAGTTACCAGGAAGGTTGAAGGCAAGGCAATGGATGTTGTTCACATGGACTTTAGCAAGGCCTTTGACAAAGTCCCACATGGGAGGATGATCAAGGCAGCTCAATCATTTGGCATTTAGGATGAGTAGGAAATTAGATTTGATATTGGTTTCTTCCATGAAGCGATAGTGCTAGTAGATGGTTGATTCTCTGTCTGAAGGGCTGTGACTAGTGGTGTGCCACAGAGATTGGTGCTGGGTCTGTTGTTATCTATATCAGCGACCTGGATGATAAAGGGCTAAACTGGATCAACAAATTTATGGGTGACACCAACACTGAGGGTGTAGAGGACCACAAGAAAGACAACCAGAGCTTGCAGTAGGATCTAGACCAGCTGGAATTTAATGCAGACAAGTTTGAGATGTTGTGCGTTATGAGGACAAACCAGGGTAGGACTTGCATGAGTGGTAGTGTACAGAAGGGTGTGGTAGAAAAGAGGGAGCTGAAAATACAGATACATAATTTGTTGAAAGTAGTGTCACAGATAGCATTGTAAAGAGAATTTTTAACACGTTGGAGTTGGGACGTTTAAATGTATAAAACCATTATTGAAAAAAATTCAAGATGATCTTGATAAATGGATGACGTTACCAATAACATTAGTAGGCAGAGTAAATGCTGTAAAAATGAATATATTCCCTAGATTACAATATTTATTCCAAACACTACCAATACAATTACCGCAGAAGATCTTTCAGGAGTTAAATAAATGTGTGAGGAAGTTCCTTTGGAAAGGTAAGATGTCAAGAATATCGTTGGAAAAATTGACATGGAAATTTGACCTAGGAGGGTTACAACTTCCAAACTTTAAGAATTATTATAAAGCAAATCAACTTAGATTTATTGCATCTTTTTTTGATGAAGATAAACCGGCATGGATTAGAATAGAATTAGATAAAATAGGAGAAAATATACCAGAAGATTTTATATATAAGTGGGAATCTAAATGGATACGGGAAAAGAAAGAATCTCCTATATTAAAACATTTGATTGATTTATGGGATAAATGTTGATGATGAGATAAAGAAATCTTTATTAGCAAAGAGACCTTTAATTCAAAATAAACTTATTCCTTTTACAATGGATAACCAACTTTTATACAATTTGTTTCAAAAAGGGATTATTTAGGAAATTGTTTTGAAGAAGGTATATTAATGTCATTTGATCAATTAAAGAATAAATACAAATTATCAAACAACACTTTTTTTGTTATTTCCAATTAAGGGCTTATTTAAGAGATAAATTGGGTCAAACAATGTTATTGCCCAAACCTAATAAAATAGAAACTTTAATTCAAAAAGGAAAAATTAAAAAAATTATTTCTTGTATGTATAGTTTGATTCAAAAACAGGCAATTAAACAAGGAATTCATAAGTCAAGACAAAAATGGGAAACTGATTCGAATATTAAAATTGAAGAAACAAGTTGGTCAAGAATATGTCTTGACAGTATGACTACTACAACAAATGTTCGGTTAAGATTAGTGCAATATAATTTTTTACATCAATTACATATTACACCACAAAAAAGATAAATAAATTAAACCCAAATTTATCTGATATTTCCGATGTAATCAAGAAATTGGTACTTTTTTTACACTCTACTTGGTCTTGTTTTAAAATTTAACCTTTTTGGACAAATTTAAGAATTTTATTGGAACAAATTATTGGAACACAATTTCCACATAATCCAACATTATTTTTACTAGGCGATATTGAAGGGATAAAACTCAAATCCAAACTGAATAAATATCAGAAAGAATTCATAAAAATTGCATTGGCAGTAGCCAAAAAGGCTACTGCAGTTATTTGGAAATCTGATTCACACTTAAGTATAGATCATTGGAAGAATGAAATTTTTAGCTGCATTCCACTTGAAAAAATAACTTATAATTTAAGAGATAAATATGAAATATTTCTGAAAATTTGGCGCCCTTATTTACAAAAGATAGGATTAAATATATAGGTACTCCGAAAATAAAATTATTCGTTATCTGGGGAAAGAAATAAATATATATACTAAAGCTATTAAGACCTCCATGGAGGATGTGGGGATCTTCCGATATCCAGGCATTCATTCTTTCTTTCTTTTTTCTTCTCTTTCTATAGGGATATGTTAGGGGGGAGTGGTTAAGGGAAGTGGGGGGAAGGGCTGACAATTTTTTTTATATATAATTATTTTTCCTTCTGTAACCTATTTGAAAATTCAATAAAAACATTTTATTAAAAAAATGTTGAAGAAGCCTAATTTGGAGTACGGTGTGCAGTTCTGCTCACCCACCTGAGGAAAGACGTCAATAAGATTGAAAAGAGTGCAAAGAAAATTTACAAGGATGTTGCCAGAACTTGCGGACCCGAGTTATAGGGAAAGACTAGAAATGTTAAGACTTTATTCTCTAATGCGTAGAGAACTAGTGGAGATTTGATAAAGGTACACAAAGTTACGATGGATCCTAACAGGTTAAACACAAGCAGGCTTTTACCCACTGAGGTTGGGTGAGATTATGAGAGGTCACAGGTCAAGGGGAACATGAGGGGGAATTTCTTTACTCAGAGGGTTGTGCAAGATCTGCCAACAGAAGTGGTGGATATGGGTTCAATTTTAACATTTAAGAGAAGTTTTGGTAGGCATATAGATAGGAGAGGTATAGGAGGCTATGGTCCAGATGCAGGCCGATGGAACTAGGGAGATTAATCATTTGGCATGGACTAAATAGGTCAAAGAACCCGTTTCTCTCCTGTAGCATTCTTTGTCAAATTTGTATTTCTTTGTCAGCTTCTCATCAAGAATAAAACATTGAAGAATTTTTCCCATGATTCCATGAACCTATCCAGCTAAAATGATTTGATAGCTTTTTCATCCATCTTGCAATGATCAGAGATAACTGTTAAAATGCAAAAGCCCACATCTTGCTTCACACCCTTTCTACAATAAACTACCAAATCAAATACTGCTGTGCAGAACATGGATCAATACAACTCTAGGACCCTCAATATCTGTGCTGACGATGATGTTAAAATAAATTAAATCCATCTGCTTCTAAACGTTCCATATCCCACCTTCCCCTACATGTTCATCTGCCTGTCTAAATGCAACTTAAATTTTGCTATTGTATCTGCTTCCACTACCTCTAGCAGGGTGTGGGTGCGTGTGGTGTCTGGTGATCCCTTCCCCCTCATACCTTCAACCTATGATCTCTAATATATGTCACATCAACCCTGGGAAAACGATTCCGACTATACAACAAGCCGTGCCTCTCAATTTCATATACTTTCATCTGTTCACCCCTCAGTCTCTGACACTTCAGTGAATACAATCTAAATTTATCCATCCTGAAACAGAAAGGATTATAGCTAACGTATTCCAATCCAAGCTAATCCTGATGAACTTCTGCACTTTCTCTACAACCTCCACATCATTCCAGTACATACAGCGACCAGAATACTACACAATACTTCAAATGCAGCCTAACCAGCGGTTAATGCATCAAAAAACATGGCTACCCAGCTAACAGCATCCTGTCTATGAAAGGAAACCTGTCATGCTTTTTTAACCACTCTTATCTGTGTTGCCACCTTCCACCACAGTTCACTGAAAGTGGCTACACAAGTGTGAGTTGTACCCCAAGAACCTTCTGCATATCAAAGCTTCTTAAGGGTCCTGACATTTAGTAATTAGATTTGACCTCCCAAAAGGCAACAACTCACAGTCCAGATTAAACTCCATTAGCCATCCGTCTGCCCATATTCCACAAGGCCACTTCTTTCTCTTGACTGCAAACTTACTGATCAGCCCATCCACATTGTTACACAAATCATTTAAATATATCACCAAAAAATAATGTTCACCTGTTCTATACGTATGCGTTCTCGTTCCAGTCGTTCCCGTTCCATCCTTTCCCTTTCAAGCTTTTGTTTCTCAATTTCTAATCGTTCTCTTTCTCGCTGCAAACGATCACGTTCCTCACGTTCGCGAATCATACGGATGCGTTCCCGCTCACGACGCTGTCTCTCGGCTATTTCACGGCGCCTTGTTAACAATAAGCACATACTTTACAAATGCAGAGTAGGCAGAAAATATAACTTGTTCCAAGCAAGACAGTCTACATGGTGTTCAAAAATAATTTAGACAGAATAAGTGGCTTGGTAATTACTAACTTGTGCAAATGAAAATTTAAAACTTGCGCTCTTTTGGAATTCAGACTAAAAGTCACTAAGTATTGCTCTTGTCCGTGGCCTCCCAACTTGTATCCTGATATCTGATTATTATTTTGGATTTGTTGCTATGGTCCTGCATGGCCCTCTGCAACTTCTTTTAACACAAGATTTTGATGGAAAAATTGAAACAAGTTTGAAATTACAACAAATCTCATACAGCAGGCTGGTCCAGAAGGTTAAGACACATGGGATCAAAGGCAGACTTGCTGGCTTGGTGGTAGTAGAAGGTTGCTTTTCTGATTGGAAGTCTGGGACTAGTGGTGCACCACAGGATCAGTGTGGGAACTCTTTTTGTTTGTGATCTTTGATAATCACTTGGACATGAAGGATGGAGGAATGATAAGTAAATTTTCAAATGACACAGTAACTGGTGTTATAGATAGCAAGGAAAATTTTCTAGAGGTCAGGTGGAATAAGGTGTGAGATGATGCATTTTGGGACATTAAATAGGGGTAGGGCTTGTACAGTAAATAGTAGAGCCTTAAGGATTGCTGATGAACAGGAAGAACTTGGGGAATACCTCCCTCAAAGTGACAACACAAGTAAATAGAGTGCTAAAGGCAATAATGTGGCCTACCTGCTTTCATAAGAATAGACAAAAAAGATGCTTTGTTGCAACTTTAAACATTGGTTAGAGTACTCTTAAGAATACTGTGTCCAACTGTTTGAATGCTGCTAAGAAGAGTGTAGAGAAAATTTATCATGAAGGATAGATGTTTAATGTGAGGGAAGAGGTTTAAAGGGTGATTTGAGAATTAAGTTTTAAGAAACAGAAGGTTTCGTTTGTGGAACTTTTACAGGCAGCGGTGAAATCAGATGCAATCATTAAGAGATGAATAAGCATATACTTGAATAAGCAAAGCATATAGTATAAAGCTACAAGCTTATTGAGGACAAATGGGGTTAGTGTTGACAGGTAGAATGGTCAGTATGGACATGATGGGCTAAAGGGCTGTACAACTCTCACTCTAACAGTGTGATGAACTCAAGTTCAAATACAACCAAGATTAAGGGGCACGAGAGTCAGTGTTTGGATGTCAGTATGAAAAATTGCATGATTTCAGAACATACAAAGCATTTTTTCAAGCAAATGAACATCCTGTCAAAATGCTGCTAATGTTATGCTTAAGTCCCGTATTTGGCCTTGGATTCCAATTTAGCTGAAGGAGTACAATCACAGAGTGATGTATGATGCCACTAGAAATTAGCTAAATAAGTGTAATAAATAAACAGTCCAAACAAGTTAAAGCTTTTGACATTAAAATTTCCTCTGAATTGTAAACTTTCAAGTACCTTCTTAATTCTATTGCACGACGTATGCGCTCCAGTCGAATTAGACGCTCACGAATTTTTTGCTGTTTTATTTTCTCAAATGGCAGAATATCCTTTCTCTCCTTAGCATCCGGTTTAGTTGGAAAACGTTTCTCTCTATTTCTAGAAGTCGATGTCTATAAAATTGGTAAAAATGACATATTTCTTAATCACCATACCTTCAAAACGATGATTTTCTTTATGTAGGCTCCTAAGCCACTAGTAAATCCAGTCAATGTAGATAAATCCACTACTTTGGTATATTCTGCCAACGAAGCAGCATTAACATCAGTGAAGCAGACAGATGACATGAACAATCAAGGGTAAAATGTCTTTCAGCTCATTCAAATGTTGAATAATTCAGATGCTTCAAATACTGTTGTCAAGAACAATCTTGAAAGATCAATTCTTTACAGAAAATTCAGAAACTCCTTTCGAGGACATGCAACTTAGTATTATTTTATGTTTTCAGCCATCTTTTTTCACTCAGGTCTGTGGCTGGGAGTATATACAGATGAAAATCTTTTGAGGTTTTTCCAAGGACAAACAAAATGGATATTCAAAAAAATAAGAGCTTGTCCTTATCATTTCATTCCTGCTAAATAGCATTGAGGACTTTTGGAATTAACTGGCCTGAAACTTTCTTTCTTTCTTTCTTTTTCAATCTTTTTATTGAATTTCATATATAAAAAACATATAGTAATATTGAATAGGTTATGAGTGCACTAGACTTAAAGTTGAATTAGTAATAAGATAACAATCTATTAAAATATCAGCCAAAAAAATAGTACATTAATCAATCTAACCTACATTAATTATACATGAAAAAGAATAATAATCATCAAAAGAAAAAAAATTTAAAAATACAAGAAAAAAAGAATATATATTGAAAAAAAAGTTAAACCTAAACTAAACTAACATGGGCAATAATAACAGTTTATATGTATATGATAGTGTCAAAAACTCCGGAACTCCATACCAGAACAAGAATAAAAAGAGAAAAGGTCTAAAAGAGACCAAATTAATTCATATGAAAATGTCGAATGAACGGTCCCTAAGTTTCTTCAAATTTAATTGATGAGTCAAAAATAGTGCTTCTAATTTTTTCTAAGCTCAAATAAGAAATAGTTTGAGAGAACCACTGAAACGTGGTAGGAGGATTTATTTCTTTCCAATTTTGTAATATAGACCTTCTGGCCATTAATGTTACAAAGGCGATCATTCGTCTAATTGAAGGGGAAAACCGGTTACCATCCTCATTTGGTATACCAAAAATTGCAGTAATAAAATGAGGTTGTAAATCAATGTTCCAAATTGAGGAAATGATAGCAAATATGTCCTTCCAATAGTTATGTAAAGTGGGACATGACCAAAACATGTGGATCAATGAGGCCACATCTAAATGACATCTGTCACATTGAGGGTTAATATGAGAATAGAATCGAGCAAGTTTATCTTTAGACATATGGGCTCTATGTACAACCCTAAATTGTATTAAAGCATGTTTAGCACATATAGAAAAAGAATTAACCATTTGTAGAATTTTTTCCCATTTTTCTGTTGATATATTATATTGAAGTTCTTTTTCCCATTCTTGTTTAATTCTACCTGATATTTCTGGTTGTATCTTCATAATCATATTATAAATAAGAGCCACTAATCCCTTCTGACAAGAATTCAAGGTAAAAATCATATCTGAAAAATCTATCAAAGTTGAATTGGGGAAGGATGGTAGAACTTTATGTAAAAAATTTCTGATTTGTAAATATCTAAAAAAATTAGATTTAGGTAACTTAAATTTGTTGGAAAGTTGGTCGAAAGACATCAAACTACCTTCAAAAAAAAGATCTCGAAAACATATTATACCTTTCCTTTTCCATATGCTAAAAGCTTGATCTGTCAAAGAAGGTTTAAAAAAGAAGTTAAATAAGATGGGGCTATCAAGAACAAAGTTTTTCAGAGTAAAAAACTTACGAAATTGAAACCAAATTTGTAATGTGTGTTTGACAATAGGGTTGGATAACTGTTTATTGAATTTAACTAAATCAGCAGGAAGAGAAGAACCAAGAACAGAGAATAAAGAATATCCTTGTGCATCATTGCATTCTGAATTTACCCACTTTGGGCACAATGGTGAATCCAAATCTAATTCCCAATATATTAAGTTTCGAATATTATTCGCCCAATAGTAAAATCTAAAGTTAGGTAAAGCTAAACCACCATCTTTTTTAGATTTTTGTAACTGCCTTTTACTTAACCTGGGGTTTTTATTTTGCCACACAAATGAAGAAATTTTTGAATCAATGTTATCAAAAAAAGATTTAGGAATAAAAATTAGTAAGGCTTGAAATAAATATAAAAATTTCGGTAAAATCATCATTTTAATAGCATTAATCCGGCCAACTAATGATAAGGATAAAGGAGACATCTTGTAGTAAGTTGCTGAATTTGATGAAGCATAGGTAAAAAATTCAATCTGAATAAATCTTTATATTTCTTGGTAATTTTTATACCGAAATAAATAAAGTTATCAGTAACAACTTTAAATGGTATCCTGTCATTCAATAAAGTTTGCGCATTTAAAGGGAATAATTCACTCTTATCCAAGTTTAGTTTATAACCAGAAAAACTACCAAATTGAACCAACAAGGATAAAATAGCGGGAATAGACCTGTCAGGATCAGAAATGTATAACAACAAGTCCTCAGCATAAAGTGATAACTTGTATAACTTCTCATTACGGGTAATACCAAAAATACTAGGGGATTCACGAATAGCAATGGCTAAAGGTTCTAATTAAATAATAAAGGACTTAAGGAACAACCTTGTCTCGTACCACGAGATAATTGAAAAAAAGAGGATCTGTAATTATTTGTAAGAACCGAAGCAACAGGTTTATAACATATTAATTTAATCCATGATATAAAATTAGGACTAAAATTAAAATTTTTCAAGACATTAACTAAGTATGTCCATTCAACTCTATCAAAAGCTTTTTCAGCATCTAATGAAATAACACATTCTGAGGTGGTGGGTGAAGAAGTGTAAATTATATTAATCAATTTTCTAACATTAAAAAAGGAATACTGGTTCCTAATAAAACCAGTTTGGTCTTCTGAAATAATTTGTGATAGTAACTTTTCTAATCTAATAGCTAAAATTTTTGTAAGAATTTTAGAGTCTACATTTAATAGCGATATAGGGCGATAAGATGCACATAGAGTAGGATCCTTATCTTTTTTAAGAATTAGAGAGATAGTAGCTTCATAAAAAGACTGGGGTAGTCTCTTCTTAGCAAATGCATCATTAAAGATTTCACATAACCAAGGGGAAAGCAAAGAAGAAAAAGTTTTAAAAAATTCTATAATATAACAATCAGGACCAGGAGCTTTCCCTGAGTTCATTGATGAGATAGCCTCTCCTATTTCAGCCATAGAAATAGGAGCATCGAACAAGCTCCGATCTTCATCTGTCAGTTTAGGAATATTCAAATTGTTAAAAAAATTATCCATCATGGACAGATCGCCATCAAATTCTGTTTGATATAAAGATTTATAAAAATCTTGGAAAGTATTATTAATTTCTTTATGATCAGTAGTCAGATTACCGTCTTGTTTACGAATTTTAATAATTTGTTGCTTAGTCGAAATAGCTTTTAATTGGTTAACTAACAATTTACCAGTTCGATCACTATGAATATAAAATTGAGCCCTAGTCTTAATTAATTGATTCTCAATTGAAAAAGATAATAATAAACTATGTTCCATTTGAAGCTCAACTCTCTTCTTATAGAGTTCTTTGGTAGGAGTCACGGAATAAATCTTATCAATTTCTTTAATTTTACCCACTAATAAAGCAATATCTAAATATCTTTGTTTTCTTTTACCAACGGAATACGAGATAATTTGTCCACGGATAAAAGCCTTAAAAGAGTCCCAAAGTATTTCTCTGTCAATCTCTTCGGTATAGTTTGTTGAAAAAAACAAGTCAATTTGCTGTTTTATGAAGGTGATAAATTCTGGATCTTGAAGCAAAGTAGCGTTAAGTCTCCAAGATCTAGTATTATTGAAAGAGTCCGAAATCTTGATAGATAACTTCATGATAACTGCATGATCCGAAATGGCAATAGAGTCATATTTACAATCAGTAACATCTGTTAATAAACGATGATCAATAAGGAAATAATCAATTCTAGAATAACTGTGATAAACATGTGAAAAAAACGAAAATTCTTTATCTTTAGGGTTCAAAAGCCGCCATATTTCAGTAATTCCCGAATCAACCATAAAGGAATTAATAAGAAAGGCTGATCTATTCGGAAGAATTCAAATAGGTTTAGATCTATCCATCGAAGGATTCAGACAACAGTTGAAATCTCCACCCATTATCAACATATATTCATTTAGATTAGGGAGGGAAGTAAAGAAACGTTTAAAAAATTCAGGTCAGTCAAAGTTTGGAGCATAAATATTAACTAGAGCCACTTTTCGATTAAAAAGTGAGCCAGTTATCAACAAAAATCTGCCCTGTGGATCAGAAATAATTTCATGATGTGTAAATGAAATTGAGGGGTCTATAAAAATAGACACACCCCTAATTTTGGCGGTACAATTCGAGTGAAATTGTTGACCCTTCCAAAACCTAAAAAAGCGTTGATTATCCTCCCCTCCTAATATGGGTCTCCTGTACAAAAATAATATTAGCATTTAGTCTATGGAATACTTTAAATATTTTTTTACGTTTAATCGGATGATTTAAACCATTAGTATTCCAAGAGATAAAATTAATAGACTTATCCATCATGCCTATAATAATTGTATATATCATAAAAGGTTAAAAAGATACATAACCCATAATTCAGGAAGGAAAAATGATTCAGGAGCAACCGGAGAATATGACACTTCAACAATATTAATAACCTATAGTCGGCCCATAAACTAAAAGCAAAAAAGTAAAAAGCAAAAGCGTGAAAAAAGATCCCTATCCCTCCCCTAACCCCACGAAAGAAAGCCCAGAGGCAGGCGCACAAACTAATACTAATATTACCCCCATTTCAAGATGGCAACTCCATGAAAAGAAAAAAAAAGACTATATAACACCCAGATATAAATACAGGGTTGTAAAAAGAAAGAATATATCAATCAAAATGAAAAAATAATATAATAAAGCAAAAGATCATTAATAAAAAAGGATAAACATGAAAGTTTAAAATAGTGTAATATGCCTTTAAAAAAAGATTCCATATTCAGATACAAGAAAATGACGTTTCAAAAACAAAGACTTATGGGAAGAAGAAACGACATTTTGAAAAAACCATATTACAGAATATAAATGTAAATTCACCAATCTATTAAAAAAAGGTCATCAAAATAGGATTAAAAAAGGATTCAATAATCACTACAATATATAAAAAAAGGTCCAAAAATCCAAAACATTCGTCCCATTTTCAAGTACAAGCAAATAAATGCTTACGGAAAGCAAAGTCTTATGGGAAGAAGAAACAACATCTTAAAAAATAAATCATTATTACAGAGTATTAACGTGTATATCCAATTCAGAAGAAAAAAATTAAGAAAAAAAACATTATATAGTAAAATTAGAAGAGCATCTATAAACCATGATAATAAAAAAAACCAGGTCTACAGACCAAAGTAAAAAGCTATACCGCAGCTTCATAAGTTAAAGCCCAAAACGAAATGGCATCTTCTCTCTAAAAATTCTTCAACATAACACATAGTTCAACTTGTACTAGAAGACTGATATTCTTCGACGAATTTCTTCGCTTCTTCCGGAATATTAAAGAAGCGCTGACTCAACGTAATTCTGAGATTCGCTGGGTATCTTAAAGCTTGTTTAAGTCCAATCGAATGAATCTCTGCCATCACTGGTTTAAAAGCGATTCTCGCCTTCATCACATCAAATGAATAATCTTCAACAATACGAAACTTGTTGTTTCTGTGAGAAATCATACCTTTCTGACGAGCTAATCGGATTAAAAGCTCTTTCTCCCGAGGATAATGGAGGCGAACAATCACAGCTCGTGGCTTATCTCTCGAGATCGAAAATCTCGAAACTCTGTGGGCACGATCAATAGTAGGTTTAGCCCGCAAAGCGTCCTCACCAAAAATTTCCCACAATAAGTTAGAGAAATATTCAGTTAAGTCACCAGACTCAACATTTTCGGGAAATCCGATAATTCACAAGTTTTGTCTGCGAGATCGGTTTTCAAGATCGGTGATTTTAAACTTACTCTGCTCCACTATTTTAGCGGTCGACCGTACCTTCTCCTCCAAAGTTTCAATAGTACGTATTTTTTCACAAATTAACTTGTCAAGAGCCGCAAACTTTTCTTCATGCCGTTCAATATCTGCTGCCTGCGATTGAAGCTTGGTATCAAACGATCTAAAGACTTCTTCAAGCTCAGACATTTTCGCAGTAAGCTTATTTTCCAGACTAGCAAATTTAATATCCAGTTTAGTATCCAGAAGACTTGAAATTGCCTCAAGAGATGGAGGGTCTTTAGACGATTTCTTAGATACAGACATTTTAAGTTTGAAAAGATTAAATCAAGTATTATTTTAAAAAAGAAGTAAATCGTGAATATCAACCCATCTAATTAAGTTCGAAAAGATTTGATTAAAGGGTGATTATAGTTTAAAAAATGAAGAACGCCTGAAAGGCAGATGTCTACGTCGCCATCTTGAAACTCCACCCCCCAAAACTTTCAGTTAATAGACATCACAGGAAACAGCCTACAAACATCTCGCAGTTACCATAGCACGGGACTTTGTCATTTAATATCATCAAGTAGACACTGAAGAGCTCCAATTGTAAGCTAAAAAGTAAACTCTATTGGTTTTAAGTTAGGTTAAACTGTAAAAGTTCAAAGTACATATATGTCACCATAAACAACAAGCTGCAAGTACAAAAATAAATAATAATTTTTAAAAAATCAATAAATTTTGAAAACATAAGATAAAGTCCTTGAAAGTGAGTCCACAGGTTGTGGAAATACTTCAATGATGAAGTGAAGCTGAATTAAGTTATCCCCTTCGATTCAAGGGCCTGATGTTGAGGGGTAATGACTGTTCCTGAAGCTGGTGGTGAGAGTCCTGAGGCCCTTGCACTCTCTTCACGATGGCAACAGCAAGAAAAGAGCATGCCCTGGGTGGTGGGGGACCCTGATGATGGATGCTGCTTTTCTGCAACAGTGTTTCATGTAGATGTGTTCAATGGTGGGGAGGGCTTTACACATGATGGACTGGGCCACATACACTACATTTTGTAGGGTTTTCTGTTCAAGGGCATTGGTATTTCTATGCCAGGCTGTGATGCAGCCAGTCAATATATTCTTCACTACACATCTATAGAAGTTCGTCAAAGTTTTGAATGCAGAATCTCTACAAACTCCTAAGGAATAAGAGGCTCTACTGTGATTTCTTCATAATTGCACTTAAGTGCTGGAACCAGGACAGGTCTTCCAAAATAACAGTACTTAGGAATTTAAAGTTGCTAACCCTCTCCAACTCTGATCCTCCGATGAGGACTGGCTCATAGACATCTGGATTTTCCCCTGAGGTCTATAATCAGCTCCTTGGTCTTGCTGACTTGAGTAAAAAGCTGTTGTTATGACAACATTCAGCTAGATTTTTAATCTCCATTTTATATGCTGATTCATCACCTTTCATTCAGCCTATGACAGTGTCATCAGCAAACTTTAATGTGGTATTGGTGCTGTGCTGAAGGAGATTGTTGGAATCCAACCTGACTGGGACCTGCAAGTGATGAAATCCAAGATCCAACTACACAAGGAGGTATTGAGGCCCAGGTCTTGAAGCATATTGATTAGTTTTGAGGGGATGTTGGTATTGAATGCTGAGCGGTCGTTAGAGCATCCTGATGTATGCATCTTTGCCATCCAGATGTTCTGGAGCATACAGAATGTTGCCGATGATCACTGGCACCATCTTGTCATTGTAGAGCACTAGGTAAAAATTTCAATATGCCTCTGTTCTTCTTATGTTTGAAAATACTGACCATAATATCCTAAATTTCATTACCACAGCAAATTCAAAGAACTGTATGTGGATTGTAAGTTACTTTTCATAGAACTAGAAAACCAACAAGCAGAATTATACCATCAAAATTCCTCTACACCTCTCAAAAAAATTAACATATGTAGGGTATTTTGGAGTAAGGATAGGTTGTAAATAATTTGTTAATTTGCTGATTTCTAGAAATCCCCACTGAAAAACAGAAGATCTGTGAAGAAGCAGGGAACCAATGTCAGCACCCACTGAATTTACATATTAACTATCTTTAGGCATTCCACAAAAGTCACTGTCCGTTATAATGGCACCAAACATGAGGTTTAAGCATCATAGAACAGTAAATTCCTATCTAATAATTTGAGAATTGTAAGTTTAAAGTTGCCTTTCATAATTGGTTTAGAAAAACATTCCCATACAAAGATACAGAAAGTGACTAGCCAACCATTGTTGGGGGGGGGGGGGTGTGTGTGTGTGTATATATAAAAAATCGTTAACAATGTATTACGGATAAACTAATAGATTCATTGTTTCCCTCTCTCCCCATAGATCGTTACCTGGTCATTCCTGACTTTCTTTGCAGTTTTCACACTAACAACTGGTTCACCTTTAGCCATGTCTATAACCACCATCCGATGAGGACTTTTCACATCTAAAAAGATATTTCAAATATTGATAGAAAAAAAATTATGAAATATGACAACTATCAATTATCAAGCAAACTTAAAACTATTAATTCTTTCTGAAATTCAAGGCAAATAACCAGGCAACAAAAAAAAAAGTGTTTCAACTCTGGACATAATCTTTAGTCACAAAAATGATAGTATTCAAAGTATTTCACATTATACACCTAGGTACGTACTCTTTCGCCTTTTCTCTTCCATTTTTTTGGAATGGCCATGGTTAATATTCATTGCGCTTTCTTTCTCATCCTTTTTATTTTCTGGCTTCTTTGTGGAACTTGATCCGTCCTTGCTTTCTTTTCTTTCCCCAGGTTTGTCAGTTTTCTTATCCTCTTTTTTGGAAGAAACTTGAGTCCTTTATAGTTAAGAGTTAAGAGAAGTTAAATGCTTAATATTAAAAGGCTCAATCAATCACGTTACAGAATCTTCTAAAATCAGACTGAATGTTAATCTGAAGTTACAAGATTCAAATTTATTTATCACGTGTACATTGAAACATACAGCGAAATGCACTGTTTGTGGTTAGATGTTGTTCAGTCATTTAGTCGAGTCCGACTCTTCATGACTTCATGGATCATAGGGCCCACAGGGTTTTCATGGTGGGATACTGAAGTAGATTGCCAGTACTTTTTTCCAGGCAGATACTGCTGCTGCCCAGGTTGGGACCTGGTTGGGTTTGAACTCAGGACCATTGCTGATGCCACTACACCACCAGCCAGCCCACCAATATACTGGAGGGTGTGCTAGCACAGCCTGCAAGTGTCACCACGCAGCCCAGCACCAACAATAAAACTGTTCAATATCAATATATAAAACAATTCAATATTCATAATGTAGAAATAACCTGATTAGTTCTTACACTCAAAAATTCCCCAAGGTATTGCTTGTGGTCTGTGGCAGTGAAATTGAAAAACACTACAGAGCCATCGCACATGATCTTGAAACAAATCTAAAACCTGACAGCTGACATAACCAAATTAATTGCAATACCCAGTGGGTATTGTTGACTTAAAGCTCTTACATTATGGTTGTAGCTGTAAGTCAACATTAAGACCATAAGACGGTATTAGACTATTCAGCCCATCCAGTCTGCTCCACCATTCCATCATGGCTGATCCCAGCTCCCATTCAATCCCACACACCTGCCTTCTCACCATATCCTTTGATGCCTGACCAATCAGGAAATGATTAACTTCCACCTTAAATAATATGCCTCTACTGCAGACTGTGGCAGGTCATTCCACAGATATACTACTCTCTGAGTAGTGTATCTCTTTCTCCTTACCTCTGTTCTAAAAGGTCGCCCCTCAATTTTGAGGCTGTGCCTGCTAGTTCTGGATATTTCCACTATTATCCTTGTGAACCTCCCCTAGACTCTCTCCAATGTTAACACATTCTTGCTGAGATATGGGGCCCAAAACTGTTGATAATACTCCAAGTGCACCCTGACTAGTGTGTTATAAAAGATCAGAATTATCTCCTTGCTTTTATATTCTATTCCACTTGAAATAAATACTAACATTGCAACTGCCTCCTTTACCACAGACTCAACCTGTAAATTAACCTTCTGGGAGTCCTGCACGAGGACTCTGAGTTTGAACCTTCTCCCCATTAAGATAATAGTCCTCACTATTGTTCCTTTAACCAAAATGCATTATCATACATTTCCCAAAGTATATTCAAGAAATCTGCCACTTTTTTGTCCATTCTTCCAATTTGTCTAAGTCCTGCTGCAATTGTGTTGTTTCCTCGGCACTACCTACCCCTCCACCCATCTTCATATCATCTGCAAACTTTCCCACAAAGCCATCAATTCCATTATCCAAATCACTGACAATGTGAAAAATAGAAGTTTCAACATTGACCCCTGATGAACACCACTAGTCACTGGCAGCCAACCAGAAAAGGCCCCCCTTTATTCCAGCTTGCTACCTTCTGCCTGTTAGCCATTCCTCTATCTATGCCAGTATCTTTCCTGTAACAGCATAGGATTTTATCTTGTTAAGCAGACTAATGTGTGACACCTTATCAAACACCTTCTGAAAATTCAAGTAAATAACATCCACTGCCTCTCCTTTGTCCACCCTGTTTGTTACCTCCTTAAAGAACTTCCAGAAACCATTCTGACAGACTTATTTTATCATTGATCCCCAAGTACACCAAAACCTCATCCTTTAAAATAATAGACTCCAACACTTTCCCAATCATTGAAGTTAGGCTAACGGACCTATAATTTCCTTTCTTTTGCCTTCCTCCCTTTAAGAGTAAAGTTTGTAATCTTCCAGTCCTCCAGGACCATGCTAGAATCAAGTGATGCATCAAAACTTCAACAAAACTTCACTTTGTTCCAAAAAACAAACTCTACCACAGACATTTAAATCTGTCCAGTATACTTTGGTACAAAAGAAATAGGAAAGCCATCTTAATCTGTAAATTTAAAATGCCACCGGGTTCCTTGAATTGAATGCCAAACAAATCATGCAATCTACAAAACTGCACTGCCTTCACCAAATCGACTTTCAGCAGATGTCGATGACTCCTCTTACAAACCATACAAAATTGCCCATGGCCACTTATTGGGTTCTTTTGATCCTGTTCAAGTTTAAAAGCAATGAAGCCGTATTACTTGCAAATGTTGTACAGATAACATTTTTTATTGCTTAAGTATTAGACTAATTGATCTCAGCTGGCATATATCATTGCATAATTGGCCACTGAGGACTAGAGTTGAAAAGGAAGAAAGCAGTCAGGGTTATTTTTCAGATTGCTGACCAGAAATTCCAATTTAAGTGTTTATGTTTTGGGAGAGTCAGGCTTGACTTTGATATTTCAGTGTTTGATAAACAGGCAAGTTTGCTAATCAGGTTCAGGTATGAAAAATAACACCTGAGAATCAGGAAGTCAATAAGTACTACTCAAAGGTGACAACCCTTTCAAGCCTAGTGAACATTTTCAGAAAATGTAAATTGGTTCAGTGAAGAAGAAAGTTGATAGGAACAATAGATAAACATTGACAGGAGCCTTCTTCTCACAAATCTAAACCATTAGTCACCATAGACTTACTTGCTACTGGCCTTTCCACTAGTTGAACTCTTTTTATCACTACTGCTTCTGCTTGAACTCATCTTCCCAAACCCATCTTTTGTTGTAGATTCTTTTTTAAATGGATCATTTTTAACCTACATAGACAAATGAAAAATGAAATTATTTTGGTAAAGATTAAAATCCTCAGTTCCGGAACTGCTTTCCAAGAAAAATTAAAATTACGTAAGTGAACTGACAAGCAGATTCCAAGGTGAGCACATGTATTTAATCATTTTGAACATTAACAATAGTTATCTGGAGAGCTAATGCCCTCCTTGAGATCCAACATCCCAACCATTATCTATTCCACAGTGAAGGATCTGAGACTGCATGCAATTCTTAAAATTATTTTCTATTGTAAGTCCTTATATTCACATATATAACAATGGAAGCTTGCCACATAAGGAAAACTCTCCCCATAGTTGAGGGATTGGACCAATGACATCACATAGCAATGTACGGTGCTCAATCTGAAAACTATATTGTCCAGAAGTTTCTTTGGGGGTCAAGAATGCTGTGCACATCTTAGGGTCAAAGCCATTTTATTAGCTGTTCAAAATATAGGTCAAGTAGTGTCAGCTTGAAACAGCAAGCAACACAAAGAAAAAGCAGACAAGAAAGGCAAGAATCAAATGACTGGGAACCCATGTTTTCCCTTTTTAGTGCAAACTAGTTAAAGAAGGGAGCCTTCTCTGATAAGAATAGTCTGTGAACACCCAGGATAATATTTATGCTGCCATACCATTTCAGGCTTACAAAGAAATTTAAAAATCTACTAAAAATTACAAACAGGTGACTATACAAACATATAAGCAAACTCAAGATGATAAACTATAGGAAATTTCAATTTAAACATTAATCCAAAATTTTCCCCTAAGATTCTAAAATCAACAGCGTGAACCATTACATCTGAAAATTCAGAGGTAGAAAAATCTGCAAAACAGCATGGATTATAAGACTTAATCAACTGTTATAAAAATGTAGACTTACACAGCTATGTCATAACCAGCTGGATTGTCCTTACGAATATGGAAAGTCTGAACAGCTCAATAGATGATGGCCCTTATACAATGAAGATGTAACTGGAACGGAACGAGCTTCCAGTAGAAGCGGTAGGAGGCAGGTTCGGTATTGTCATTTAAAGTAAAATTGGATAGGTAAGTGGACAGGAAAGGAATGGAGGGTTATGGCCTGAGTGCGGGCCAGTGGGACTAGGTGAGTGTAAGCGTTCGGCACGGACTAGAAGGGCCGAGATGGCCTGTTTCCATGCTGTAATTGTTATTATATATAAACTACAATAAGACAAATCAGACTGAACACTGAGTAACCCCAGCTCTATCTAGTCAAAGAAATCCCATCCATAGGATTGATGAATCTTGGCTGCTTTTTTAAACAAATGATCAGCTTCCAGACTCATCAGGTATGTAGGTACAACAGTCTTTGTCTATAACTGTGCATGTTCCCACACCACCCTCCCTTTAATGGCTAAAACCAAACTAATGCCATACAATTTTAAAGAACCACCTTACACATATCAACTATTTTTGCTTTTTCTAGAGAAGCAATATCAGTAATAATACAGATCTTACAACACTGCACGTTAAGAATAAGATTGCTGCAAAACAACTTTGTTCTCTGTTGTCCCATTTAGTAAAGTTTGCATGTTTCTCATAGGAAGGAAAAAAATTTCCAATTATGTAGAAGGGAGATACAAGCTCCATTTACACATATTTTATATGTGCTATTCCATGAATTCAAGGAGCTTCTTATTGATCGACAGGGACCTTGCTGGATTGTGACCATTCTTGCACTGGACATGGTCAATAAAAATTCTCAAATCATTATTCCATTTAGCATTATGTATATGCACTATATCCACAAAGGACAGCTACTTCCCCAAGCCATCAGGCTGATCAACACCTCCTCCCATTCACCTACCCGTCACTGCTGCATACACATCTGTCACACCTCTCCACAGCCACTCAGCACCTTTCATCTCTCCATGGATTACCACTTTACACTTACACTCCGCACCTCATACCTACACTGAGGGGCTCTGCCCTACAGTCTTTTCACAAGGCCTGCTGCTACCTAGAAGAGTTCCTCTTGCCAACTGTCATTTTGTCACTTTGTAATTTTCTGTCAGTCACCTTTGGTATAGATATTTCTGCACCTAGAGTCACTTTATGTACATACAATCAGTCTAAGTAGTTGCAAGAAACAGAATTAAATTAAGAGTAATTGTAATACAGGAAACCTGGTAATTGCAAAGGGTTTGCAAACTTTTTCTTGCAACTGTATATACCGTGTGTGAGTATTGGGGTTTCCTAGGTAAAAACTTGAGTAGGACTGGACCCGACACAAATTGATAGTTTGATGGCACAGATCATCCAGACACAGAGTTCCCAACCTGGCTTCAACAGGCCCCTTGGTTAATGTTAGGGGTCCATGCATGAAAGCCGTTGGGAACCCTTGATCTGGACAAAGATGTTGTGCAGTGATCATAATCATTGTATATCCATGTTTTCTTTGAACCAGGGAAGTCATCATTGGATCGTAATGTTAAACCTTGTTTGATGAAAAGAGACCTTGTTTGTGCAGAGTCTACAGGAATGCCTAACATTGCTTAGCACTGAGATGTGTGGTACATAATGGCATACCCAACAGCCAGAAGCATTAACAGCATCTGCAAATTCATGCGATACTTGTAAAAGCAAATTATGGGTCATTTCAATTGGCACATTGAAAAAGAGAGAAAAAAAATGCAAGAACAATCCAAGAACAGCCAGCATCAGAATGTGTTTCTTCATGCCCAGTACTTAATGCCTTCATTTGATATCCCCTGGGTGCTTAGTAATTTAATCACTGTAGCCTAGTGACATACAAACTGAATCAGAGGTTAGTAGCAAATTAACCTCAGAGCTTGCGGTCTCCTCCTTCACCTCCTGGTGCTACTTTAGCTCATATGCAGTAGCCAGTGTGTATCACTAACTTTTCCCTTCAACCTTTACTGATGAACAGCACCTAATAGGGTCCTTCCCACCAAGCATACAATGGCTTCTTGATTAGAACCCACTCACCAGAAATCAAGGATTGTCTTCCTTCTTTCTGCTGGATTGCTCTAGACAGCAGAAACCTGTTGAGAAGCACACTGAACAACCTGAGTACGTTTCACACAAGTCAACTATTCTGTATATCATAATGTGTTGAATTGGCCTCTCCAGATAGTGCCATGGGTTGTCCTGTCATCACCTTAACTGGGCTTATTCTTGTCTTTTTGTCTGCGGTTGCTTTGATACTGTGTAAGACCACAGGAATGGCTGGAGGTCATGATAACCCTCTATGTGAAACTTAATCTTCGTTTGGTAGTCCCATTCAATGTTCAGTCAGCGCTTGTCCTGACATACACTTTTAGTGAAGTGTGTCCAGGGCTAATTTAACAATCCTCATCTTGGGATGTGGTGTGGACGTGTGTGTGCATATCTCTCTCTCTATGGCTTTCTTTGCTGGAGCAGCCTCCACTCATCCTGAGATGGAGATTGTCTTAGTGTTCTTGGCATTTTGGTAATATAATCCACTTGTAGGTGCAAAACTGATTTAGGGAGGGCCAGACCACCAAACTGTGAAAACTTGTCTGTTGCTTCAGAGTTCATTTCCTTGTAGAACTTGTGATCCAAAGTTTAAATTCCACCGCACTGAGAATCTGCTGATCATCTTTACCACTCCAGTACTGTGTGTCCTAGGGAGCCTATCAGTTGTGCCAGATAAGGAAACAACATGGTTGGGGGTCAATGTGATCAATGCCATTACCTCCATGATTCATTGTGGTCTCATTTCCCACCATTCTTCATCCAGGACAACTGCATTAAAGCATTGAGCTTGCATTTCTTGATAATCCTCCATGTTTGGGTGTGATAGAATGTTCCTTTGTTCTCACAACTTATGTTGTCGAATTCACTTTATTTATTCCTTTTATCACTTCCCATGCTGCCTCATCTGCTACTACATTTTTGAGGTTTTTGACTCTGTTCATTTTGTTGTGGCTTTTACATTCCAGTACAGCCATTATTGATGGCAACTGTATAACATCCATTAATTCTTGTACTAACTGGCCATCCCTGATTGTGGTTCCTGAGTTTTTAAGAAATCCCCTTTGCCTTAATAACTTTCCAAAATCATAAACAGTAAAAGCATATTGGAGTCTGCGTCAATGTCAGCTGATTTTCCTTCTGCTGTTGTAACAGTCCCCAATCAGGGCATTCAGTTCCTCCAGTTCCACAGAGATACCAAGAGTCAGACTTCCTGATGCCTACACTTCTGTTTCAGAGACAAAAACCAGCAATTCTAACTCCTTTCAACTGCTGAGCAGCATCTGTGAACAGAATCAGACCTGGGTTTGGTAGGGGTATTTACTTGTGGTGGCTTGCATCTGCATGGCACGTTATTAACTTTGCAGTGTCACGGTCATCATAATCTTCTGTGTCCAATGGCAACAGTGTAGCTGGATTCATTGGACCTCTTTGCTGGATGACGATGTTGGCTGCAACAGCAGGAACAGCAGATCATTTGGACCACATGATAGCTACTACTTAAGAAGCCCTGTTGTCAGTGAGATATGTGGGGAGCAAGGACATCAGATATTCAAGACTTGATCAAGCAAAACACTAGATACAGTTTTAACTGCCAGATGTTATATCACTTTATGGTACGAAAATTGCACAGCAGTGGGCAAGATCTTCAATGGTTAGTTAAAACTGCCTGACAAATCACCACACCAACCCACCTGCAATCAAAACACATATACAGAAAGGGGCTGGAAAAAGGCCAGCAATATCATGAAGGATCCCACCCACCCTGCTCAGGTACTGTTTGCCCTACTCTTATCGGGGAAGAGGTGGCACAGCATCAGCATCCATGGCAGGACAACCAGACTCAAAGATGAGCCATCAGGTTGATCAACACACCTCCAACCATTAACCCTCCCCATACCACTACTTTATCATTTCCTGCCAGAGTCATCATAGCATTGATACTCCTGCACCTAGCCACCGCTTTACGTACATACAGTTAAAGCTAATCTTATGTATTTATACTTAGTGTTTTTTACGGTTATTACTCCCATAGAACATTATAGCACAGTACAGGCCCTTCAGCCCTCCATGTTGTGCCAACCCATATAATCCTGAAAAAAAGTACTAAACCCACACTACCCCGTAACCCTCCATTTTTCTTTTATCCATGTGCCTGTCCAAGAGGTTCTTAAATACCCCTAATGTTTTAGCTTCCACCACCAGCCCTGGCAAGTCATTCCAGGCACTCACAACCCTCTGAGTAAAAAAAAACACCCCTGATGTACCTCCTAAACTTCCCTCCCTTAATATTCCCTCCGGTGCTTGCTATTGGTGCCCTGGGAAACAGGTACTGACTATCTACCCTATCTATGCCTCTCATAATCTTGTAGACTTCTATCAAGTCCCCTCTCATTCTTCTATGCTTCAAAGAGAAAAGTCCCAGCTCTGCTAACCTTGCTTCATATGACTTGTTCTCCAAACCAAGCAACATCCTAAAATCTCCTCTGCACCTTCTCCATAGCTTCCACATCCTTCCTATAATGAGGTGACCAGAATTGAGCACAATACTTTAAGTGTGACCTCACCAGAGATTTGTAGAGTTGCAACATGACCTCTCTACTCTTGAACTCAAACCCCCTGTTAATGAAGCCTAGCATCCCATGGGCCTTCTTAACTACACTATCAACCTGCACAGCAACCTTGAGGGATGTATGGATTTGAACCCCAAGGTCCCTTTGTTCATCCACACTCTTAAGTAACCGACCATTAATCCTGTATTCAGTCTTCTGGTTTGTCCTTCCAAAATGCATCACCTCACACTTGTCTGGATTGAACTCCATCTGCCACTTTTCTGCCCAAGTCTGCAACCTGTCTCTATCCTCTTGTATCCTTCGACAACCTACAGCTCCATCCACAACCCCACCAATCTTCGTGTCATCCGCAAACTTACTCACCCATCCTTCTGCCTCTACATCCAGGTCATTTATAAAAATCACAAATAGCAGGTGTCCCAGGAGAGATCCCTGCGGCACTCCACTAGTCACTGACATCCAGCCAGAATACTTTCCTTCTACAACTACCCTCTGCTTTCTACCTTTAAGCCTATTTTTTATCCAAACAGCCAAGGTTCCACTTATCCCATGCCTCATGACTTTCTGGATGAGTCTCTCGTGAGAGACCTTGTCAAATGCCTTGCTAAAGTCCATGTAGACCACATCCATTGCCCTACCCTCATTTACTAATTTCTTTTGTTACCTCTTCAAAAAACTCAATCAGGCTTGAGAGGCACAATCTTCCCTTCACAAATCCATGTTGACTATCCATGAGTAGACTGTACTTCTCAAAACGTTCGTAGATCCTACCCTTAAGAATCCTTTCCAGTAGTTTGCAGACCACTGACTTAAGACTCACCGGTCTATAGTTCCAGGTTTCTCCCTATTACCTTTTTTAAACAAGGGAACTACATTTGCCACTCTCCAGTCCTCTGGCACTTCCCCTGTAGCCAAAGAGGATTCAAAGATCATAGCTAATGCTCCAGCGATTTCTTCTCTCATTTCCCACAACAACCTGGGGAGTATCATATCCAGCCCTGGGGATTTATCAATCTTGATGTTTTTAAGAAGATCCAGCATTTCTTCTTCCGTAATCTCCACATTGCTCTATTTCGACTTCACCCTGATCAGAATCCTTTTCACTTGTGAACACTGAAGCAAAGGATTCACTTAGGACCTCCCCAACCTCCTCCGCCTCCAGGCACAGGTTGCCCTCTTTATCTTCATGTTCAATCAGTTCACCAGTTAGTTGCAGATTTATGGGAGAGTGGCAAAGAAAAAACCACTGTTGGAAAACAACTCACATGAAATCTTGGCTGGAGTTTGCCAGAAGGCACGTGGAAGACTCTGATGTCAGCTGGAAGAAGGTTCTATGGTCTGATGACACTAAAATTGAGTTTTTTTGGCCATTAGACTAAATGCTATGTTTGGTGTAAACCAAACACCATACATCATCAAAAACATACCATACCTACCATGAAGATTGGTGGTGGTTGTATCATGCTGTGGAGATGCTTCACAGCAGCAGGCCCTGGAAGGCTTGAGAAGGTAGAGGGTAAAATGAATGCAGCAAAATACAGGGAAATCCTGGAGGTCAACCTGATCCAGTCTGCAAGAGAACTGCGACTTTGGAGAATATTTGTTTTCCAGCAAGACAATGACCCCATGCATAAAGCCAAATCTACACAGGAATGGCTTAAAAAGTATAAAGTCAATGTCCTGGAATGGCCAACTCAGAATCCAGACCTCAATCCAAATGACAATTTGTTGCTGGCTCTGAAAAGGGCTGTTCACTCATGATCCCTATGCAATCTGACAGAGCTTCAGCAGTTTTGTAAAGAAAAATTGCGAAAAATTGAAGCGTCCAAGCTGATAGAGACCTAGCCACACAGACTCAAGGATGTAACTGCCGCCAAGGGTGCATATACTAAACACAGACTTGAAGGGGATTAAATACTTATGCAATCAATTATTTTGTGTATTATATTTGTAATTAATTTAGATAACTTTGTAGAGATTTTTTTTCACTTCGGCATGAAAGAGTCTTCCTGTTGATCAGTGTCAAAAAAAGTCAAATTAAATCCACTGTGATTCAATGTTGCGAAACAATAAGATCTGAAAACTCCCGCGGGGGGGGGGGAATACTTTTATAGGCACTGTATATTAGCTCAGCTCCATCACCTAAAAAGAATTGAGCATGTTTACTTTCAGTCAGTAGTGTAACATACTTTGCTCTATCAAGGTGAGCAAGTACTGCAGGAAAGAGTTAAGATTTTCCTTTACTTTGATATTGTGTTAATTGCATCAAAAAGTTTGAACAGATGTCAATTGCTGAAACTACTATCAAGTCTTTACAAATTGTTGGAGTAGATGGTTGAGCTGGTGGTTAAACCAGTCTCTACTAACTACCTTGTTTTCTGGCCCATTTTACAAGAGATGTGGTTGACTGTTCTTTCTGAGGAGACCAAGGTCTTTTGGAGTGTGCAAAGATGTTCTAGCTGTCTGTTGCCATCGTTACAATCTTCTATGTGGTGGCATGCTGGGGCAATGGCATCAACATGGGTGATGCCAACAAGCTCAATAAACTGGTAAGAAAGGCTGGCTCTATTACAGGAATCAAACTGGACACAATGGAGGCTGTGGTAGAACAAAGGACCCTACGGAAAATCCTGGCAATTCTGGACAATGTTTCTCACCTTCTCCATGCCACCTTGGCTGAACAGAGGAGCACGTTTAGTAAAAGACTAAGACAACTGCGCTGCTCCAAAGAGCACTATATGAGGTCATTCTTACCCTCAGCCATCAGGCTCTAAAATGAGTCAATCTATAGCTGGGGGAGACTGTTAAAATTGTTTGAGATAACTTACTTTTTTAAATTCTTTCTTTCTTCTCTTCTAATATTCGTATATTTGTATTTCTGTGCCCTTGTAATGTTACAATGACACTGTAATTTCCTTTGGGATCAATAAAGTATCTATCCTTTAGGGACTTACTCACTTTTATATTTGTTCAATAGGTAATCCTTCTTGTAAATGCTCTTACAAGGAACTTCCAAGTCTCATTCCACTAGTTTTGTGATATTTACTATCTGACTGGATGAAGTATTAGGTTCATTCCAATTTGTTTTTGTTACCCTGACCATCCTGATAATGTCTGCTTTCAGGCCATCTTCAGTGGACTACACATCAATTTGTTCATACTTCTGCTCATTTCTCACAGGTTTGCTCTGCAAAGACCACAAGACAGGAGCAGAATTAGGCCATTTGGCCCATCAAGTCTACTTTGCCATTCCACCAGGTTTCATTTATTATCCCTCTCAACCTCATTCTCCTGCCTCCTCCCTGAAACCTTGGACACCCTGACCTCTGCTTCAAATATTTCAAACAGCCCATCTATCTGCCTCTACCACACTTCAGGCAGTGCATTCCAAGCACCCACCATGCTGTCTAAAAACTTGCCCCCGATACCTCCTTTGAATTACTCCCTCTCACTTTAAATGCATACCCTCTGGTATTAGACATTTTAACACTGGGAAAAAGATTCCTGTCTACCCACTCTATCTATGCCTCTTAATCTTATAAACCTTTATCAACCCTTATTAGCCTCTGCCACTCCAGAGAAAACAACCCACATTTGTCCAACCTCTTGTAGTAGCACATGCCCTCCAATCCAGACAACATGCTGGTAAACCACCTCTGCACCCTCTCCAAAGCCTTGACATCCTTCTTACAATGCGGCAACCAAGACTGTATGTAATACTCCAGATGTGGCCTAACTAGAGTTTTATAAAGCCTCAACGCTTCCCAACTTTTGAACTCAATGTCTCAACTAATAAAAGCAAGCATGTCACAAGCCTTATCCACCTGTACACCACTTTCAGGGAACTATGAACCTGGACCCCAAGATTTCTTTGCTCATTGAACACTATCAAGGGTCTTGCCCTTAAAAATGTACTTCTCTTGACATTTGACACTTCACATTTAAGTGGATTAAACTCCATCTGCCATTTCTCTGCCCATATCTGCCATTAATCTATATTTCACTATAACCTTTACCAGTCATCTACACTAATATTCTTGCTTTTAAATTTTCACAACACAAATGATCAATTAGTATCATTATTCATTCTGCTTAAAAATAAAACTATTTGTACTTTATAAAATCAATACTTTTAGAGGTACATCATCTCTGATAGTCCTGGATTTCTAAAGTAGGCAATTTTAAATTAAAACTTTTGAATCAGAATTTTTATTGCCTTAAATGAAGATGTTCCCAAATCAACCTTAACTATGAATGCTGGCAAAATGTTCAAATGCAAGGGGTGGAAGTGGAGTAGGGAAGGCTGGTGGAACTGGTGCATTACTTATGAACTTCATTTAGTCTACACTCAAAGAAACATCAATTCTGTTCCAAGGACCATCATTTTTCTCAGGAACACAAAGGCATCTTAAAATGAAGTCACTAAAAGCTAGTCTGACAAAATCATATCCCATTCCGGATGCCTTGTTGCTTCAGATTACTTTTAATAGATTCAGATATACTATAGCACAGTTAAAAAAAAAATGAACTCGTCATTCTCCATATTATATTGTGGATTCCAGTTAATTGGGCCATCAGTTATCCTGGGCAGCCACTTATTTGGGATAACTTGAAAAGAACAAAAATTATTAGAGAAAATAGCCAGGATTCCCTTCATTTATTTGGGACACTATGCCACTTAATTGGGACAGGAGACTGTTTACAAACACGTTTTAAACTAGTGTCAGTGACGTGCACTTGTGTGACCATTATAGACACCGCATCAGGCTTAGTTTTCTAATTACAGTCAATTGTTCAAAGAGCAGTGATTTTTCTCACTAATACTTGGCGAGAAATAAGCAGAAAGACAATTCGGACAACTTTGCTTACTGCAGTTTCAAACATTCAGACTTGGAGATGCCAGAAATGGCTGAAAGTGAAAAAGTAACAATTTCACAACTCCAACAATTCAGGAACTATGAAGAATTTGAAGGTATCAACAATCACCTTGAATGTTACCATGAGAATGTTACCATGAGTATGAAGGCATGAGTATGAATCCACTAGGTGTCTGCTGATTTTGTTCATTTGCAGTCATTCAAAAGAACACAGCAATGTACACTGGATGAATTCCTCTGCTGATATCTATTAGGCACTAATACACAGTTTTATAGTACTGAAATAATATTGGTAGTGTTCTAATTTGCTATTCAGTAAAACAGTAGTTTGTCTTTTTCTATAACTTAAACTATTTCCATGAAACTTTGGCTAACTGGGGTAAAATATACTTGGCCTGATGTGTCCCAATTAACTGGAATCCACTGTAATTCATTTGATTTATTAATCCTTTGGCCTCATTTTGTTACATCAACCACACTAAAATCCTCAGCACATGGCTTTTCAAAACTTTTGTCACTATTCTCCATTGACAAATCAACAACACTGCTTTCGTAACTTGTGCTGAAATTAAATATTCTCCAATTACAAATTGTTCTTTTTGCAACAGTGGAACTCTATAATAGAGGAATCAGAAGATTTATGACAAGCCTTATGGTCTTAACGGACTTGTATAAAGTCTGACATACGCACATTAAACACATCTGGGTCCATTAATATTTGGAGGTACTGGCAGCTTGGAAATATATATGTATTTCATCTTTAATTTTTGTTTTTTTTAAGAAGTGTAATCACTTACTTAAGTCATAGATTAAAAAAAATCTTTTTGAATAATTACCTTTTCAACAGAAATCTGCTGTCCATCCAGCTCTGTGCGATGAAGATGAGAAATACACCTAGTCACTTCTGTACTTGAAGACATGGTCACAAATCCGTAACATCGAGCACCAGGACTCCGTGCATTGGTTACTACTTTGGCACTCAGAACCTATATTAAAAAGTAAGAAATACAAACAATGAACCACAATTTCACGATACTTAAAAAAAGTTTACTCAAGAGAAAAACAAGTATATACCTTGCCATATTTACTAAACAGATTTTTTAGATCAGCTGCTTTTGTATTCGAGGACAAGCCACTAATCCAGAGGTTTTTGGAAGAGCTGCTAGTGCTGCTGCTGCTGGTCCCAGTATTGCTATTACCAGCTCCTATGATATGAATCAAAAAATAAAATTACCTTGAGACTAAATTATTTGAGCATGTTCAAAGCATCCAGGTTTTGTTTTACATCTCTGAACTGCAGTTCATATCCACACATCTACAATATGTCCACTGACCCACAATGACTCCCTGGTCAGTAACATCTGCTTTTGACTTCTCATCCTCATTTTCAAATCGCACAACCCATCACCAATCTGAAGTACCTCCAAACCTCAGATGTGGTCTTCCAATTCTGGCATTTATTCTTTACAATAGTGGTCATATTTTCACCTCGCTCCATCCTAAGCTCCAAAATTTCATAGCAATTAACATTTTCAGCATAATTTGAAAACACTTTGGTTAATATTGTCTTACCTTTTTCATCTTTAGAAGTATTCTTATCTTTCGAATCCTTACTTGAACTATGAACACAAAATAATGTTAGAATAAAGGAAACACTAGATCAAATAAAAAAAAGTGGAGGTAATTTTTCAAAGTAGTACTAGAAGTATTTATTAGCACAAAACAACACAATTTTCCCCTAAAAAGCACCAAAACTAAAATGATTATAGACAAAATTATAAAATTAAGCATTTATGGTCACAGATATACCGAAGCCACAAGGCCTACATTTGAACAGAATGGTTCCAAAATCGACTCTTGCATTGCCTTTCCAAAGCTGAATGAAGATCTAGATTTGTGCCAATTCTACTCAGTAAGCAAATCACAATCTTCTCCAGTAAATCAGGAGTGGTGGATTTGATTCCTTATGTAAGAATTCTCCTTACTTGATTGCAAAATTTTCACACCAATGTGCCGATTGTTCAGGATCAACAAGGTTTTTTAAAAAAATTCTTGTAAATTTTCAACAAAAACAAAAAAACCTGACATTACAAAAACTAACACGTGTAGAGAATAAAAAATACAATAGCAAAAAATGTCAGTCTTGCATGTGTCTTGAAAAAAAACATGTAAATCCTTTTAAAATGAACTGCAAGATACTGTTAGTTCTCAGTATAAGAACCATGATTACTCACAAATGCAGACTGATCTTACTGTTGGTACTCAGTATCATAAATTGACATAGAAAAACAAACCTCTTTGCTTGACTGGATGCCCCAGAAGATGAGGGGCCTTTCTTTGAAGAATCTTTCTCTTTCTCTCCGGCTTCAACTTTTCTGGACCCTTCTCTGGTCTCCTTCTTCGCTGACTCTGCTTTAGCTCCTTCCTCCTTTCTTCCTTCCTTGTGGATTTTTTCTTTCTTTCCATCATTTTTGACTTCTCCCTTCATATCCTCCTGGGACTGGCACTCCTTTTCAGCAATGGTTTTATTCTCACATTCTGGAATTTTCAGTGTTTTACCTGTTTCCAAGAGGTCATCACCATCGAAGTCCAATGTGATGGCATCTTCAGCTTGGATTGTGACTGATATATTGTCATCATCCACTTCCTTCAAAGATGCATTAAGTTCAGTTTCATCTTGAATTGTTTGTTGAGCCTCAGCAAGGCCTTGCTCTGAAGGTAGAAATTTAGACACTTCACGAGAACCGTCATCTATATCATCTACATCTGAGGGATTTAACAGGAATAAACATGGCAAAATACAGGTTTAAATGTCAAAACGTTTACCTAGTAGGTGACCTTATCATTGATATCAAAAAATACAAATTACCTAAAATGAGAAGGTTAGAAAACTACAAGGTGCATGTAAATCTGAATTCTTCATTGACAAAGTTGTTAAGTTCAATACCTTTAACACAAAGTTTTCCATTGTAATACAAACATCCTTAGGAGGAGATATTCTTTGGCGAATGAATCCCATATGCAATCCTTTCCATATGATGCATTCTGTCTTTATCCAGCCAAGGTTTGTTTCTGGTTGCATTCATCACTCCAGAAAAGTGTCAATGTCCAACAAGATCTTCGATTTGGCATTCATGTGTTTCTGACAGAATTCACTTTATGAAATGGTCCATGTAAGCCATGCTGTCCATTGTGTTCATCCACATTCTGAAAGGCATCCACCATCTTCAAAATAGTTCCACACTCTATACCACATCTCACAGAATTCAACTGTCCATCTTCGTATCACACATTATGGATAATGGATGTCAAATGATCAGGATGTTAGTCTTCGGTGAAATAAACATCATTTTTCATTTCCCATGTAAATTACACAGCAGTGACAATCTTCAACAGTTCTTTTGTCCAAAATGTTACATCGATATTGAGTCCTCCACAGCTCCAAAGCCAATCAACGTTCATCGATTTGCCTCTATTTAATCTGTTTCACTGCTTATCTATGCTTACTACAAAAAAAATCAGATTCTCTACTCTTCAGATTCCAGACTACCAATTCTAGTAGTGCAAGTAAAAGAAATGCATATGACCATCAGTAGTAATAACCATGCTTTTCCTCAATTGTGAAAGCAGAGAACTGATGGACAATTTGATGAAATGAAATTCAGTTTCTCCAGTACAAAAACTGCTCCAACATCAAGGGAAAGAAAACAAATTATATGGTATTATACCATCTGTTTAATATCAACATGATTTGACCATCCAAATTGTGATGAGAGGATACACTAGGTTTTCTGAAGCAAATGAAAAGCATTGGTAGCTTTTGATTGGCAGAAATAAATGGAAACCATTATGCCTTAATTTGTGCTGTGCATAGTCATACATGCACTACTGTAACCGGCAAGTCTAGGTTTGCACCTTTTTACAAGTCACATTTAGGTTTTTAAAAATACAAACTTTCCACAAAATAGTAGTTCATTAATTCCTTTTTATGCAAGTTCCAGTGCCTTGTAATGGCTTTCCAACCTTCATCTACTCATAAGATACAGTACAAATCACGGTAAATTAAAGGGAATATACAAACTTTGCAAAAGGTGTGGCGACTGCAACATACCTTTTTCATTCCCATCCTCTTCGGCTTCCTGAAATATCAGTTTAAAACATTTTTTTTTAAAACATGAAATTGCTGCAGTGATCAAGTTTCATTTTTAGAAAAACATAGTTATGAAACAACATAGTTTATGAATCCTATGTATGATATTGCAGAGCATTAGGGAAAGTGCATCTTATTAACAGTGTTAACAAAAGGATACCTGAAGAATAAAAAAAATTACATGAGGGCACCAACAAATATTCAGTGCTCGTAAAAATCAAACCCCAAGCACTAATAGCACTAGTTTTCAGAATCATATAAAAACATGGCCTGGAATACTAGTGCACCTTCAGTGTGCCAGATTTTCGTTGCTCTAAGGGCTGGTGGATTTGAGGTTGGTGCCACGGCCTGATGTGTCATGATAATACATGGAAGACCAAAAGCAGCAAGAGACCCATGTTGTTTCGGCACAGAGCTTAGAAAAAGTGAGTTATTTTGTCATGTCTCTCCTCTCACTGTGAAACAGGGATACCTTTTTCCCCTTATATGAGAGGGGGTAGAGGGAGAGAACGCACGCGCCTGCGGTATGTCGAATTACTGGGTACATGAGTAGTCTTTGGGGTACTGCAAGGCTGTGTCTCTGATGCTTTGCTGCACGTTTGAGTGCTCGATAGAGGGTGCAGATGCTTTTTTGCATGTGGCGGTCGTCACTCTCCTGCTGCATGTGTGGGAGGGGAAGGCTTTGGGGTTCTAACATTTAACTGTCATTCATTCTTTGGGGCACTTCTCTGTTTTTGTGGATGTTTGCAAAGAGAAAGAATTTCAGGATGTATATTGTCTGCGAAATGTATTCATTAATTGTACCTATTGAACCTAATGGGTGCTAAACAAAAGTATGTCTACATCCACCAGTGTGATTGGTGGACTATATAGTGAAGAGTTAAACTATACCAATGAAAAAGGCACTTTGAGTTAATAACTGCAAAGGCAACAGCCATGGAAGACTTTGTCAAGCTTTCCATTCTTGATCACTAGTCAATTAACTCTGTTGCAATTCAAGGCTTTTGAGCATCAGGGTGAACCTGTGCACAGAAAAGTCATGCTCAAGTTATACCAGGTCTTCATCCTAATAACTTATCCATTATTAAATTATGTTATTTGCATACCATTCCATTAAGATTATTCATTACTTGTATACTGTTCTTATCTCACTGCAGTTTGAAGCTCTAATTCAAACAATCTTTTGCAGCAAGTAATGCTTACATGGGTCTCCAGAGTCCTCCTATCTCAAGGAGAATTTGAAATAGTAAATTAATGGTCATCGAGTAACCTGCATCAGACTATTGCTTCTTTGCCAATCTTCCCAAACTATTATCTTTATAACCCAAAGACAACAGGTACATTAGTCAACTGAAGCTTGATTGAAATATACTACCATTCATTCATAGATAACCAACCAGGGCCTGCAACTCTGTTCTTAACAGATCTAAATACTTTCAAAGAGGGTGAAATTCATTGCTACCTCGTCAAGGAAAATTAAAGCATAATAAATGCTGGGCTTGCCAATAATTATGAATGAATATAAAGGGTTATCTGCATGCCCCACTCCACACCATCCACTGCCATTTATCTGTTGTACAGTGCTCCAGATCACCTGGATAAAATGTAAAAGTGACTAACACCTATAGACCCAATAAGAAGTCACGACTTTGGGGAAAAAAAGGAGAAAATTAATTAAATATAGAGGAAAACCTCAGCCAATTAGAAGTTCTAACCTCTTCAGGTATAAGGACATCCACTTCTTCAAGAACAAGATCTTCATTTTCTTCCTCAGCCTGAATAAAAATATTGAATCGTAATTCAATTATACTTCAAACCACTCAAACATTACATAATCAAAATTTATCTTTATAAATTAACTGTCCACGCCCACTCTTAAATCTTCAGTAGCAATGGAATATTGTTGTGGTACTGAAGACTGATACAACCACATGAGTAATTCATGAAATTCCAACACACTCTAGTTTAAGTACTACACATCAGCTTCATTGAGGATTCTCTAATTACCTACACAGTTCAGTTTGCTTCATTCAAATATTAACATTGTAAATAAAATGAACATTATCAACAGCCTTTAACTACACTCAGCTGACAAATTTTTAAAAACGTCCTTTTGTCTCAGCAAATTTGGCAAAATTTCTTACTATTCAAAATGTAATGTACTTAGAATTTTTACACATTATTAAAGCCATTTATCTTCCGTATTGCTGAATAAAGACAAGTAGATGAGCCCTAGAGCACTAAGATACATTATGGCTGGAAGAGCTTCAAGAGGACTGTGAGCACTTATAGAGTATTTTTATCATTTATTCTTTTTTGTCATTTAATGTACTGAATTTGGAACATGGCAACACACGTTGGCTGTTCTGCCCCTCAAGTCGGTCTCTACATGCTCAATATGATTTGTGTTCTTAAGTCTGTGAAGCTATTATTCAATTTAGAAAATGGGTTACTTACTGGGAAAACATTTAAGCAAAATTAATAAACTGAAAAAGCATTCACATCAGTTTCTATCTGAAACAAATCATAATAAAGAATGTGAAGTTTAGAGGTACAATGCATACACAGCAGTAATAGCAGGGTTTGCATGTCATTACTTCTTATAACACAAAACCTAACAGCATAAATGGTGATTATGCTTCAGTCCCCAAGGAGCTCATTGCCTTTTATGCATGCTTTGAAAAGGAGAATAAAATTACACCTGTGTGAATACCCCCGGCACCTGACAAGCCTGTGACCTCTGACTTGGAGGCTGAAGTCAGAACAATTTTCAAGACAGTGAACCTCGCAAGGTACTGAACATTTGTGCCGATCAACTGCTCAAGGACATCTTCAACCTTTCACTGCTGCAGCTGGAGGTTCATACTTAACTTCAAAAGGGTATCAATCATATCAGTGCCCAAGAAGAGCAGGACCAGCTACTTCAATGACTATCAGCCAGTAGCACTCAGCTGTAGCGTCATGAAGTGCTTAGAGAAGTTGGTGATGGTTAGAATTAACTCCTACCCAAGCAAGGATCCTGACCTGGTGGAATTTGCCTACTCATTGACCTTGGACCAGCGAGACAACTGACAGCTATGTTAGGATGCTACTTATTGATTATAACCCAGAGTTCAACACCACCACCTCCTCCTCAATACTGATCAGTAAGCTTCAAAACCTAGCCCTCTGTACCTCTGTATGCAATTAGATCCTTGTCTTGCTCATCGGCAGACTAGTCAGTGGAGATCAGTAATAAATTTTCTCCTGACAAAAGTGAAGATGCACCTCATGGATACATGCTTAGTCCACTGCTTATTTCATCTACACTCATGATTATGTGGCTAGGCAAGGTTCAAATGCCATCTATAAGTTCACCAACAACACCATTGTTGTTGGTAGTCTCAGACAACAACAAGGAGTACAAGGATGAGATAGGTTGGCTGACTGAGTAGCGTCACAAAAGTCAGCAAAATAAAGAACTGATTGTGGACTTCAGGAAGGGAAGTCAGAAACTGTCAATAGCTTCAAGCTCCTGGACTTCAATTTCTCAGAGGTTCTCTCCTGGGCCCAATATATTGATGAAATCATGAAGACACACCAGCACCTCTACTTCATTTAGAGTTTTAAGAGATTTGATATGTCAAAGACTCTAATAAATTTTAGAGATGTACCGTAGAGAGTATTTCAAGTGGTTGGTGGTGCTAACAAAATACGTTGCAGAGGATTGTGGACAGTCAGCTCCATCATGTGTACGAGCCTCCCTACTATCAAGGACATTTTCAAGAAGTGATGTCTCACTGTCCAGGACATGCCCTATTCTCATTTCTACCATCAGGGAGGAAGTACAGGAGCCTGAAGATGTACACTCAACGTTTTAAGAACAGTTTCTTCCCCTCTATCAGATTTCTGAATGATCCATGAAGCCAAGAACACTACCTCACTATTCCACTTTAGCACAATTTGTTCTTGTTATGTATTTTTTTATGTACTGCTGCCACAAAACAAATTTCACAATACATGTCAACTTCTACGGATGTACTGTGGAGAACACAGCATAAGAATTAGGAGCAGGAATGAGCCACTTGACCCATTGAGCCTGTTGCACCATTCAAAAAGATCATGACTGATCTGGCCATGGACTCATCTCCACTTACCTGCCTTTACCCCATAACCCTTAATTCCACTACAATGCACAAAATCTACCCAACCTTGTCTTAAATATATTTACTGAGGTAGTCTCTATTGTTTTATGGGGCAGGGAATTCCACAGATTCACTACCCTTTGGGAAAAGCAGTTCCTCACCTCCATCCTAAATCTACTCCCCTGAATCTTAAGACTATGGACACCTAGTTCTAGTCTCAACTACCAGCGGAAACAACTTTACTGCCTCTATTATATCTATCCTTTTCGTTACGTACCCGTGACACGTGACAGTGGTGTGCTTGTCACGTGAGTGGTGTTGAAGCTACACTGGACTTAAGGTAGTGGTCTTGTGATGGTGGAGTGAACTCATTTTCCCGCCAGTAGAGGTCATGTGACAGGTTTTTTTTTACAGGGTATAAAAGGAGGACCCCTCCCTGTGAGGAGGGGCAGTTCGTGGCTGGATTTGCCATTTTGACTTCATGCCACTGCGTGGTTTAATGTTTGCAGTTAATGTCTGCAGTTTGGTTGAAAGATGGAGTTTTATTTAATGCCTAAAGTTTAAAAGGTCATTGCCGGCAGGTTCTTTATAATACTGCCAGTTGAGAATCAGTGGAGAGTGAAGATCGGAGTTCGGGAGTTAAAAGATCGAGGAAAGTCGATTTCGACGGTGAAACAGGTTTGACCTTGTTAGATCTTCATTCGGAAGGAATTCGTTGGCTGTCCCCATGTTAATCCCTGTGAATAGCAGAAAAGATTGGGGTACAGTTTTGTAAAGGAAAGGTCAGTGCCTTTAAGCCATTTCATTTTCCATCTTTGTAAATTCTTCGTGGGAAAAGTAGTTCGACTGGGAATCGCAGCAACACGACGTGAAAGAGAATTTAAATCATCTTAAAAAGCCTCTCCCTTAAATGGACTGTAAGCATTTTGAACTTTTGCAATACTACTTTGAAGAACTGTTTTTGCAACATCACTTTACAAACTGTTTAAGCTTCATTGCTTTGAGAACTATTTAAGCTGCCGCACAGCAGCTGATTTCCGGTTACGTTAGTGGTTTGTTTACTTTTGGGGGGTTTGTTTTTCAGTGTTTAATAAACGTTTTGTTTGTTAACAAAACCCTGCCTCACTCATATTTATTGTTGCTGAATCCGTAACACTTTCATAATGTTATGTTCCTATAAAATCTCCTTTCATCCTCCTCAACTGCAGCAACTCAATCCCAGGCGACTCAATCTCACCTCATAATCTAACCCCCTCATGTCTGGAAACAACCTGGTGAACCTCCTCTGTACCACCTCCAAAGCCAGTATATCCTTCCTTAAGTAAGGAGACCAGAACTGCACACAGTACTCCAGGTGCAGCCTCACCTTGTACAGCTGCAGCATAACCTCCCTGCTCTTAAATTCAATCCCTCTAGCAATGAAGCCCAACATTCTGTTTGCCTTCTGGATAGCCTGCTGCAACTGCAAACCAACCTTTTGAGATTCTTGCAGATACCAAGTCCCTCTACACAGCAGCATGCTGCAATTTTTTACTATTTAAATAATAACCTGCTCTTCCATTTTTCCTTCTATAGTGGATGACCTTGCATTTACCAACATTGTATTCCACCTGCCAGACCCTTACACACTCACTTAACCTATCTATATCTCTCTGCATTTTCTGCACAATTTGCTTTTCCACTCAATTTAGTACCATCAGTAAACTTAGATAAACTACACTCAGTCCCTTCTTACAGATTGTTAAATGTATATCGTGAACAGTTGCAGGCCCAGCACCGACCCCTGTGGCACACCACTCACCATTGATCGCCAACCAGAGTATACCAACTCTCTGCTTTCTACTTGTAACAAATCCTCTATCCATGCTAATACATCACCCGCAACTCTATGCATCGTTGACTTATGGACAAGTCTTTTATGCTGCACCTTAGTGTACGCCTTCTGGAAATCCAAGTAAATAACGTCCATCTGTTCCCTTCTATCCACTGCAAGTAGGACCTGCCTTTGCTGAATCCATGCTGTGTCTGCCTGATGGATCTATTTCTTTCCAGATGGCTCGCTATTTCTTCTTTAATGATAACTTCAAGCATTTTCCCAATCACAGATGTTAAACTAACTGGTCTACAGTTACCTGCCTTTGCCTACATCATTTTTTGAACAGTGGTGTGACATTCACTGTCTTCCAATTTGTTGGGTCCTACCCAGACTCCAGAGAATTTTGGTAAATTATCACCAAAACCTCAACTATAACTACTACCATTTCTTTCAGTACCCTGGGATGCATTCCCAGCACCCCTTTAGTGATAGCTATTGTATCGAGGTCCTCATAATAATCTGATTGCATCCATAATACCCCTCTTTGGCATGTTAGATGTGTCCTTCACCATGAAGACCGACACAAAATAGTCATTCAAAGCCTCTGCCTCTTCCTCATTACCCAATATCATTTCCCCCTTCTCGTCCTCCAAGGGACCTATGTTTACTTTAGCCACCCTTTTCTGCTTTATATAATTTAAAACACTTTTACTATCTATTTTTATATTTTGTGCTAGTTTACTTTCATAATCCATCTTCCCTTTCTTTATTTAGAACTCAGTCGATCTGTGTTGCTTTTTAGTTTCCCCAATTTTCCAGTTTCCCACTACTCTTGGCAACTTCATATGCACCAGCTTGTAGTGTGATGCCTTCTTTTATTTCCTCAGTTATCAAAGGTTGGCTTTCCCCACCCATACTGTCCTTGCTTTTAACTGGAATATACTTTTGGAGAGCATCCTGATGTCATCTTCAGGAACGGGGTGCTGGGGGGGGGGGGGCGCTACTGCACAGGATCGAAAAAAACTATAGAGATGTAAAATTACTCAGCTCCATCATGGGTACTAGCCTCTGTAGTATTCAAGACATCTTCAAGGAGCAGTGTATCAGAAAGGTGGCACCCATTATTAAAGACCCCATCACCCAGGGCATGCCCTCTTTTCACTGTTACCAACAGGTAGGAGATACAGAAGCCTGAAGGCATACACTCAGGAATTCAGGAACAGCTTCTTCCCCTCTGCCATCCAATTTTTAAACACTATCTCACTTATAAAAAAATCATTTGTTTTTGCACTATTTTTAACGATTTAATATAAGTATATATATATATATAGATGTATAGCAAAGAGCACTCCCACTCTACTGTTATTTTATTTTCCATTATTAACATTGAGCTCTGTTCATTCAGATAAATAAAATCCAAATAGATACAATATTTCTGAATCATAGAATTGCATTCAAGAAACATTGCCAAACCGTTGCCAAAACTGTACCCTCAAAAGGTGCTCTTACAGCAATGACACACCATAGCACAGTGTGGAAAGGCTGTCTATAAGGACTTCAGTGGTGCAAGCTCTGAATATTGATATAGGGAGTTCCCAAGACTTGTTGTTGGGAATCAATGCAGCTGCTCCACATGTCGTTGAATGACCCAGATCCTATGAGCTCTCACATCGCTGCCTGTTAAACAGCATGGAAGCTGCAATATCCTCCTTAACTTGGACTATTTGTTGTTTGTTAACTTGCCAGTGACAACATGGAATGTGTTACCAAGGAGAAATATCTGGGTCGAGAAGAGCCACGCAGTCAAAGAAAAGGAGATAGCAGCTCACAGTTGCCCTGGTCCACTTAGCACTTACCCTCACAGGCAGGATCTCTATACCCACTGGTGATTAATTGCTAGATTTCTGCCAAGATCTATAAATAATGACGTAAGGTGGGTAGTGGCAAGTGTCGGCAAACTGTGCTATCAATAACAACCCCCACCCCATATAAAAATCCCTCATTATAATCTTTTATTATTGATTCTATTAGTATTCTCATTCCTAAAAGGCATCCTGAGCAATGATTAAGTTTATTCTCCACCATTCCTTTAACTCATTGATACATTATTGCTCACCAGTTTGTAGACATATAGCCAAAACCCTCAGCTCTTATAACTTCTAGATTTTTTTACACTTCAGAAAATGTTTCAATTTATTCAATCCAAAATGTACAATGTAACAATTCATTCATTTTAACTTAAGATACCTCCTTTTAGTGTAGTGCCATTCTAATGAACCGTACACATTCCTGTATCACTTAAAAGCTGGTAAAATAGCTATAATTCCATAACCATTTGATGCTCTCATCTGATCTGCACTTGAGAATAAAGCCGCCAAACTTCATTGCAATTTTGGAAATGTAGTCAGTTAGCATCTGCTGAAACAAAGAATTGTTCACTTGCAGTTCCAGAACAAGTTAAACTGCAGGTTACCAAAAAAATATGTATTTATCTTCTATTAATTGAAGCAGTTCCTTCAGTAATAAATGCTACCACTTTTTTTTTTTACACACAAATGCAATGAGCATTATTCACTGTTTCCTCATCAGCAGATTCTGAAATATGTCATCTCATTCTATTAGAGACCTAGTAAGAGAAAATCTTTAGAAAGAGAGCAAGACCGTACCAGTGAACCACAGCAACATTCCGTGGGTGATGATGTATAATACTTCTAAATATACCTCTTCTGAATTACTCTCACTACAACTTGCAGCAAAAGGTGGAGGTATGTGTTTCATGACAAACTTTCAGTGTAACTCAGATGGTGTTGTTTTGTTCCTCCTTTCTTGAACATGTCACAGTCAAATGCTACCCATTCTATTTACTTTGGGAGTTCATCATAATCCTGACCGCAGTTTACATACCACTAGTGGCCGACTATAATCCAGTGATTGAGATATTGCATGATGCTGCCTCCAAACAAAAAACAGTCCATCTTGACACATTTCAAATCACAGTCAGGGACTTCAACCAGGCTTGTTCGAAGAAAACCCTGCCCAAATTACCATCAGCATATAACCTGTACCACCAGAGATCCCAAGAGGGAACACTGTTATATGATGGTAAGGAATGTCTACTCTTCCATGTCCAAACAGCATTTCAGTAAATCAAATCCCTTGGCTGTCCTGCACCTGCCTTCACACAGGCAAAGGCTAAAGAACAAAAACTAGGGAATAGGATGACAAAGAGTTGGTCGTGAGAGGGACAGCAGCGACAACAAGATTGTTTTGCATTGGTGTACCAGGCTGTGTTCAAGGACTCGTATGTGGATCTGAATGAATATACCGCAATTGTCACTGACTTTATAAAAAAAGTTGTAAACAAGCATGTCCCTATAAAATCATCCTGTGTCTTCCCCAGCCAGAAGATTCGCATGAAGCATGAGATCCTCAATCTGATGAGGGCCAGATCTAAGGCATTCAAGTCTGGTGACCAAGAATGTTACAAGAGGTCCAGGGTTGTATATGGTGACATACAAATACTCGGATAATAAATTTATTTTGAACTTTCAAATTACTGATGCATTAGTATTTTAGTAACAGAAGAAAAGCTTCTGAAGACACCAGGCTTTCTAAGGAGTCCAACACATGTAGTTACTTAAACTAATCGGTGCAAGTAAATCTACATATACAGTGAAAATTAAGCACTAAAACTACTGCAACTTGCGCCTGGAAAAATCACATTTACACATAATACTGCTTATATTCTGTTTAACTTTAGATTATCAATTGCTTTAGCTATTTTTATAATAGTCAGCTATTTCTATACCTGGTCTTCTGGTTCTCCATCATCCAGACCTTCGGCACTAGGTTCATCTGCACTCACAGGCAGCTGTTCATTGAATGCATCACCAGTTTTATCCATTTGCTTGGTTTGTCCGATTTCTTGCTCATCAAGTCCATACTGATCATTTGTTTCCTGAATATCATTCTGGCTTGCTTCCATATCAGCGTCCATCTGTTGCAAGACATTGATAATTCTCAATCTTACTCAAAATTTAAGATGATCTTTGAACAATAAAGGCACAATTAGCAATTAATGCACAATATCATTCCGTTTTAGTCTCACACTTTTGAGTGAAACCCAAAAGTTTTGAGTGTACCCCACCCAAGTTCTTTAAGGCTACTTCACCATTGCGTTATACCACGGCTGACTGATGTCATTCTGATTCCATGAGTGTACCTTGATACACTCAACTAATAAAAGAGCTGTCATCTTAAAGAACCAGTTGCCTTGACATCCTCTGCTTACTCTGAACCTTGCCTCACAGCAGCTTAGGTATGATTTCATTACGTGCATTTCATAGCAAAGAGTTCCATCATAAAACTATTAAGATATTGGAGCAGAATTAAGCCATTCACCCCATCGAGCCTGCTGCGTCATTCCATTATGGCTGATCCCAGATCCCCCTCAACCCCATACACCAGCCTTCTTGTCATTTCCTTTGATGACCTGACTTCTGGAAACAATCAACTTCTGAGTTAAATATACCAATGGACTTGGCTTCCACTAGTCTGTGGCAGTGCATTCCACAGATTCAGTACTCTCTGGCCAAAAAAAAATTCCTATTCCAACTGGCCTATAATTTCCTTTCTTTTACCTTCCTCCCTCTGAAAGAGTGGAGTGACATTTGCAATCTTCCAGTCCTCTGGGTCCATGACAGAATCAGGTGATTCTTGACAGATCATGACCAATGCATCCGTTATCTCTTCAGCAATCTGGGATGTAGTCCATTTGGTCCAGGTGACTTATCCACTTTAAGACCTTGCAGTTTGCCTAGCACTTTTCCTTTGTAATTGCAATGGCACCCATGCCTGCACCCTGACACTCATGCACCTCTGGCACACTGCTAGTGTGTTCCACAGTGAAGACTGATATAAAGTACCCGTTAAGTTCATCTGCCATTTCTTTGTCCCACATTACTACCTCACCACCATCATTTTCCAATGGTCCAATATCAACTCTCACCTTCCTTCTACTCTTTACATAATTGAAAAACCTTTGGTATCTTGCGTTATATCATTGGTTTGCCTTCATACTTCATCTTTTCCCTTTTTATAGCTTTTTTAGTTGCCTTTTGTTGGATTTTCAAAGATTCCCAATCATCCAACTTCCCACTCACTTTTGCTACCTCACATGCCCTTTCCTTGGCTTTTATGCAGTTCTTAACTTCCCTGGACAGCCATGCTTGCCGACCCCTGCCATTTGATAACTTCATCCTTTGCAGGACATATATATCCCAGAAACTTCAGCCATCTTTGCTCTGCCATCATCCTCGCCAGTATCCCCTGGGAAAGCTCCTCTCTCATGCCTCTGTAATTTCCTTTGTTCCACTGGAGCATGTGACTTATGCTTCTCCCTATCAAACTGCAGTATGAATTCAGTCATATTATGACCACTGCCTCCTAAGGGTTCCTTTACATTAATCTTCCCTATAAGATCTGAATTATTACACAACACGCAATCGAAGATCGCTTTTCATCTGCTTCCCCGTCACCTCATTTAAATTTCTGGCATCTTAAGCAAAATAATGTTCAAATCTTTTATGCTCAATTGAATCAACACTTAATATTCCAAGATGCTTGAACTACAATATTCTAAGAATTCAATCTTACTCTCCTCTCAGTGGACAATATATAGGTTTATCTTTGAGCTCAAGTAAACAGTCCCATACTTTGCCAATCACATAATTTATTTGTACTTACTTTCCATTTCCCATATTCTGGCCCATGGCTCATTCTAATCCCTTCTGTTCACCAACTTCCAAATTTCCAATTATCATCAGAATTAGATTTCTTTAACTACTCTCACACCTCCCAACTTTCAATGAAGTCAAATGGCTAGCAGTTCTGTACAACCTCTTTTTTATTAAAATCTTAAGAATCAAACATATTTGAATACACTCACAAAGACCATCTAGGTAACATCCATTACCACACCAGAAGTCCAATGGAACATACACTTACAGTTCAAAATTGTTCATGCATTCAGTAACTCTACACTAAACTATGATAGCTTTCCCACATTTCATATCAATCTGGAGAATAATTTTCATTAAAAATTAGAAAGCTTTAGCAGCATATCTAAATATTGAAACTTTTAATATGGTTGATAAAACATAAATTAGAGAAAGAAGGTTATCAGTGAGGGAATGAGACTGATGCCAACATATTCAGAGCCAGCATAAACTTGATGGCCAAATGGGCACCTGCTGCAAATCTGAAGAAAAGTTAAATGCAAATATCATTCAACCAAACTGCTCAAAGTCTTCCAATGTTACTTACAGTTTGCTTGTAAATCTTCATTGTAGTTCACGTAGTCCAGTTAACATAGAAACATAGAAAATAGGTGCAGGAGTAGGCCATTCGGCCCCTCAAGCCTGCACCGCCATTCAGTATGATTATGGCTGATCATCCAACTCAGAACCCTGTACCTGCTTTCTCTCCATGCCTCCTGGTCCCTTTAGCCACAAGGGCCATATCTAACTTCCTCTTAAATATAGCCAATGAACCGGCCTCAACTGTTTCCTGTGGCAGAGAATTCCACAGATTCACAACTCTGCGCGAAGAAGGCTTCCCCTTGATCCTTAAACTATGATCCCTCATTCTGGACTTCCCCAACATCGGAAACAATCTTCCTGCATCTAGCCTGTCCAATCCCTTTAGAATTTTATACGTTTCAATAAGATCCCCCCTCAATCTTCTAAATTCAAGTGATCCAATCTTTCTTCATATGAAAGTCCTGCCATCCCAGGAATCAATCTGGAGAACCTTCTCTGTACTCCCTCTATGGCAAGAATGTCTTTCCTCAGATTAGGGGACCAAAACTGCACACAATATTCTAGGTGCAGTCTCACCAAGGCCTTGTACAACTGCAGTAGAACCTCCCTGCTCCTGTACTCAAATCCTTTTGCTATGAATGCCAACATACCACTTGCCTTTTTCACCGCCTGCTGTACCTGCATGCCCACCTTCAATGACTGGTGTACAATAACACCCAGGTCTCGTTGCATCTCCCCTTTTCCTAATCGGCCACCGTTCAGATAATGTTTTCTTCTTCTTGCAACCAAAGTGGATAACCTCACATTTATCCACATTAAATTGCATCTGCCATGAATTTGCCCACTCACCTAACCGATCCAAGTCACCCTGCATCCTCTTAGCATCCTCCTCACAGCTAACACCGCTGCCCAGCTTCGTGTCATCCGCAAATTTGGAGATGCTGCATTTAATTCCCTTGTCTAAATCATTAATATATATTGTAAACAACTGGGGTCCCAATATTGAGCCTTGCGGTACCCCACTAGTCACTGCCTGCCATTCTGAAAAGATCCCGTTTACTCCCACTCTTTGCTTCCTGTCTGCCAACCAATTCTCTATCCACATCAATACCATACCCCCAATACTGTGTGCTTTAAGCTTGCACACTAATCTCCTGTGTGGGACCTTGTCAAAAGCCTTTTGAAAATCTAAATATACCACATCCACTGGCTCTCCCCTATCCACTCTACTAGTTACATCTTCAAAAAATTCTATAAGATTCATCAGACATGATTTTCTTTTCACAAATCCATGCTGACTTTGTCCGACGATTTCACCTCTTTCCAAATGTGCTGTTATCACATCTTTGATAACCAACTCCAGCATTTTGCCCACCACCGATGTCAGACTCACCGGTCTAAAATTTCCCCGGTTTCTCTCTCCCTCTTTTTTTTTAAAAGTGGGGTTACATTAGCCACCCTCCAATCCTCAGGAACTAATCCAGAATCTAAGGAGTTTTGAAAAGTTATCACTAATGCATCCACTATTTCTTGGGCTACTTCCTTAAGCACTCTGGGATGCAGACCATCTGGCCCTGGGGATTTATCTCCCTTTAATCCCTTCAATTTATCTAACACCACTTCCCTACTAACATGTATTTCCCTCAGTTCCTCCATCTCACTAGACCCTCAGTCCCTTACTATTTCCGGAAGATTATTTCTGTCCTCCTTAGTGAAGACAGAACCAAAGTAGTTATTCAATTGGTCTGCCATGTCTTTGTTCCCTATGATCAATTCACCTGTTTCTGACTGTAAGGGACCTACATTTGTCTTGACCAATCTTTTTCTTTTCACGTATCTATAAAAGCTTTTACAGTCAGTTTTTATGTTCCCTGCCAGCTTTCTCTCATAATCTTTTTTCCCTTTCCTAATTAAGCATTTTGTCCTCCTCTGCTGGTCTCTGAATATCTCCCAGTCCTCAGGTGTGCCACTTTTTTTTGGTAATTTATATGTTTCTTCTTTGGACTTGACACTATCTCTAATTTCCCTTGTCAGCCACAGGTGCACTACCTTCCCTGGTTTATTCTTTTGCCAAACTCGGATGAACAAATGTTGTAGTTCATCCATGCAATCTTTAAATGCTTGCCATTGCATATCCACCGTCAACCCTTTAAGTATCATTTGCCAGTCTATCTTAGCTAATTCACAGCTCATACCTTCAAAGTTACCCTTCTTTAAGTTCAGAACCTTTGTTTCTGAATTAACTATGTCACTTTCCATCTTAATGAAGAATTCCACCGTATTATGTTCACTCTTACCCAAGGGGCCTCACACGACAAGATTGCTAACTAACCCTTCCTCATTGCTCAATATCCAATCTAGAATGGCCTGCTGTCTAGTTGGTTCTGAAAACCATTCCGCATACATTCCAAGAAATCTTCTTCCTCAGCACCCTTACCAATTTGGTTCACCCAAACTATATGTAGATTGAAGTCACCCATTATAACTACTGTTCCTTTATTGCATGCATTTCTAATTTCCTGTTTAATGCCATCCCCAACCTCACTACTACTGTTAGGTGGACTGAACACAACTCCCACCAGCGTTTTCTGCCCCTTAGTGTTATGCAGCTCTCCCCATATCGATTCCACATCCTCCAGGCTAATGTCCTTCCTTTCTATTGCTTTAATCTCCTCTCTAACCAGCAATGCTACCCCACCTCCTTTTCTTTCCTGTCTATCCCTCCTGAATACTGAATATCCCTGGATGTTGAGCTCCCATCCTTGGTCACCCTGGAGCCATGTCTCTGTGATCCCAACTATATCATATTCATTAATAACTATCTGCACATTCAATTCATCTACCTTGTTACGAATGCTCCTCGCATTGACACATAGGTTGTTTTTACAACACTCTTAGCCCTTATACAATTATGTTGAAAAGTGGCTCTTTTTGCTTTTTGCCCTGGATTTGCCTGCCTGCCACGTTTACTTTTCACCTTACTACTTTTTGCTTCTACCTTCATTTTACACCCCTCTGTCTCTCTGCACTTGTTACTCTCTCATCCCATTGTAGTTGGCCCTCCTCTAATTAAGTCCTGCTCTAGACTGCTTATTGCCCTTTCCCACATATAAAGCAAATATTATGATATTGTAATCGGATTTCTGCACTGTCACTCTGTCAACTTAGTCCAACTCAGAACATACTCATCAAGATGGTTTTCACTGAATGATCTTTATTGTCATTACACATAGGTACAATGAAGCTCTGTTTGGCTTCCTCTCAGGCAATCAAACAAAGCGGTAGATAAAAACAAGACAGTAATAGAAAAACAGTATTAAATAGATAAGTAGCAGAAAATAAGTTGCAGCAGCACCAGAATATCATAGTAATGCACAAAGTGCCATTAGTGCAGGTATTTGAGTCCTTGTGTGTGCATGTGTGTGCTCACAGTTTCAGTCATTGCTCTGTGGGAGTGGTGTGATGTAGGCCACAACTCTGGGGTAGAAGCTGTTCCTCAGTCTATTTGTTCTGGCTTTTAGTGTCCTGAACCTTTTGCTGGATGGCAGCGGGTCAACCAGGGAGTGGCCGGGGTGTGTGGTGTCTCTGGTTATGCTGATTGATCATGTACGTAATTCAGTAACACCTCCCTTTTATTCTGACAGTGTCCCAATCAATACTAATCAAAAAAACTTCATTTCAGTTTACAGCAAGCTAGCATACAAAATCTAAACAATTTCATCATAGTTCTAAACTTATTAGATCATTAACTTCATAATTAGCCACAATTAAATAAAAATAAGATGGAATGTGGGCAAGTCAACTTTTCCCGTTTTCTCGTCAACTAGAATTGTTTGTCAAATGACCACTTCTACAGTCACCATTGCTACATATCCCATTAAGTATATTAAGTGAAAACAAAACTCAGGAAAACATGTTCTTCTTAGTACAATGCTGACCAATACCTTAAAAACATTTGCAATAAACAATACTTAAATGTAGATATTTCGATTTACAACCAAAGGATTACGAAGAGTCTAGCAAAATTGCAGGTTTGTTCTTAAGTAACCTGCACAAGAAACCATATATAAACACCTGTTGGATAAAGTAAAATGATTTTAACCATAATGGCATACATGATAGAATTAACACCAAGAATAAATGTATGGCTCACATGAAATGGTTTGACAACTTAACAGAATACATTTGAAAATACTGGAAAAGCAACAGCAAACACTGCAATACAGAGACATCTGGTGAGCAAATGCATCAAACACAAAATAAACATTAAGATAGAGGAAACAAACAGAATGTCAAGCTATCACCAGTGAATCTGCAGATGCTGGAAATAAATAAAAACACAAAATGCTGGCAGAACTCAGCAGGCCAGACAGCATCTATTGGAGGAGGTAGACGACGTTTCGGGCCGAAACCCTTCATCAGGAGTGAAGTAACAAGGGATGGTTGAGGGGGGTTAAGAAGTGGGGGGAGTGATAGGCTGGAGGAAAATGGGCTAGGGGGAAGGTGGAGAATTATGGGAAATAAAAGAGAAAGAAAAGTAGGGCTGGGGGGAGATTATAGTGAGGGGAGAAAAGAGAAAGAGAACCAGACTAAAATTATAGATAGGGATGGGGTGGGGGTGGGGAGGGGTATCAACGGAGGTCAGTGAATTGGATGTTCATGCCGGCAGGAAGGAGGTTACCTAGGCAGGAGATAAGGTATTGCTCCATCGACCTGCGTGTGGCCTCATCTTGACGGTAGAGGAGGCCATGAACAGACATATCGGAGTGGGAATGGTCTGTGAAATTGAAGTGTGTGGCCACAGGGAGATCCCGCCACTGCTGGAGGACTGAGCGCCGGTGTTCGCAAAACAGTCTCCCAGTCTGTGGCGGGTCTCCCCAATGTATAAATGGCCACATTGGGAGCACCAGATACAGTATATCACCCCAGTTGACTCGCAGGTGAAGTGGTGCCTCACCTGAAAGGACTCTCTGGGACCTAAGATGGTGATGAGGGAAGAAGTGTGGGGGCAGGTGTAGCACTTCTTCCGTTTGCAGGTATGAGTGCCTGGAGGGAGGTCGGTGGGGAGGATGAACGGACAAGGGAGTCACGTAGGGAGCGATCCCTGCGGAAAGCCAAGAGTGGGGGAGAGGGGAAGATGTGGCTGGTGATGGGATCCTGTAGGAGGTGGCGGAAGTTACGGAGGATTATACGTTGGATCTGTAGGCTGGTAGGGTGATAGGTGAGGACCAGGGGGACTCTATCCCTGGTGGGCTGACAGGGGGATGGGGTGAGGGCAGAGGTGTGTGAAATACAGGAGACGCGATGGAGGGCAGAGCTGATAGTGGACGAAAGGAAGCCCCTTTCTTTAAAAAAGGAAGACATCTCCTTTGTCCTAGAATGAAAGGCCTCATCCTGAGAGCAGATGCAGTGGAGGCGGAGGAATTGAGAGAAAGGGATAGCATTTTTGCAGGAGACAGGGTGGAAGGAGGAATAGTCTTATTCCCCCTCCCCCCCCCCCCGACCATCCCATGTTACTTCACTCCTGATGAAGGGTTTCGGCCCGAAACGTTGTCGCTACCTCCTCCCATAGATGCTGTCTGGCCTGCTGAGTTCTGCCAGCATTTTGTGTTTTTATAGGATGTCAAGCTATGATGGTCTTTACTGGAGGGAGTGAAGTACAAAATATTGCAGAGATTTAATAGGGTTTTTCTGTGTAGTTAAGAGGTTACATTTGTCTCTGAGTCAGTGAAGCATAGATTTACTCATTGCTTCTAAGGACGAGACAGGTCTACATTCTGGAAAATTGGCTAAAATGAGCTTGCATTTAGAGAAACGAGGTTATCTCATTGAGATATGCTGAATACTAAAAGCTAGTGACATGATGGATGCAGTGAGACAGTTTCCTCTAGTTGCTGTCTAGAACTAGGGGTACTGCCTCAGGAAAAGGGGAGGAAAGAGGTTGAAAAGAGGAAAACATTTCTTCAAACACCACAGAGCTGTGTATGTTCAGTTACTGAAAATATTTATAGCTGACATCGACAGATTCTTTTGAATGTTAAGAATATCAAAATACAATGAATACAAAAAACTCAGAACTAGGCTCAATTTAAATGCCAGACAGGGCCCAACAACTTATATTCTATATTAAATAGTATCTGGAGTTCAATCATGAATAAATATCAAAAATATCTGGTTTCATGGTTCAGATTTTAATCACATAAAAAGGTGAACTTCTTACGAACCTTGCTATTGCCATCTTCTTCTGTGCTGACATCACCACCAGCTTCATCAGTATCCTGTTTCTTCCCTTAAAAATAAAACAGTGCAATCAAACTAATGCAAGTCCATCTGAAGTAAATATTCTCAGTTGCTGACTAAACTATCAATTTAAAAACTTCATTCAACTGCTTTTACATTAGTATACAATAGACAATAGGTGAAGTAGACCATTCGGCCCCTCGAGTCTGCACCACCATTCTGAGATCATGGCTGATCATTCACTATCAATACCCAGTCCCTGCCTTGTCCCCATATCCCTTGATTCCCCTATCCATCAGATATCTATCCAGCTCCTTCTTGAAAGCATCCAGAGAATTGGCCTCCACCGTCTTCCGAGGCAGTGCATTCCACACCTCCACAACTCTCTGGGAGAAGAAGTTTTTCCTCAACTCTGTTTTTAAATAACTGACCTCTTATTCTCAATCCATGCCCTCTGGTACTGGACTCTCCCAACATCTGGAACATATTTCCTGCCTCAATCCTATCAAATCCTTTAATTATCTTAAACGTTTCAATCAGATCCCCTCTCAATCTCAATTCCAGTGTGTACAAGCCCAATCTCTCTGCTTAAGACAGCCCTGCCACCCCAGGAATCAACCTAGTGAATCTACGCTGCACTTCCTCAATTGCCAGAATGTCCTTCCTTAAACCTGGAGACCAAAACTGTACACAATATTCCAGGTGTGGTTTCACCAGGGCCCTGGACAAATGCAAAAGGACATCCTTGCTCTTGTACTCAATTCCCCTTGTAATAAAGGCCAACATTCCATTTGCCCTCTTCACTGCCTGTTGCACTTGCTCATTCACCTTCATCGACTGATGAACTAGGACTCCTAGGTCTCTTTGCATTTCTCCCTTACCTAACTCTACACCGTTCAGACAATACTCTGCCCTCTTGTTCCTGCTTCCAAAGTGGATAACTTCACATTTATTCGCATTGAATGACATCTGCCAAGTATCTGCCCACTCACCCAGCCTATCCAAGTTTCCCTGTATTCTCCTAACATCCTCTTCACATGTCACATTGCCACCCAGTTTAGTATCGTCAGCAAACTTGCTGATATAGTTTTCAATGACCTCATCTAAATTGTTGACATAAATCGTAAAGAGCTGTGGTCCCAATACAGAGCCCTGTGGTACCCCACTAGTCACCTCCAGCCAGTCCGAGAAACACCCATTCACTGCTACCCTTTGCTTTCTATCTGCCAACCAGTTTTCTATCCATGTTGAAATCCTGCCCCCAGTGCCATGAGCTCTGATTTTACTCACCAATCTCCTATGTGGCACCTTATCGAATGCCTTCTGAAAACCTAGGTACACTACATCCACTGGCTTACCCTCGTCTAACATCCTTGTTACACCCTCAAAAAACTCCAACAGATTAGTCAAGCATGATTTGCCCTTGGTAAATCCATGCTGGCTTGGCCTAATCCTATTACTGCCATCAAGATATGCCACTATTTCATCCTTAATAAAGGACTCAAGCATCTTCCCCACGACTGACGTTAGGCTAAAGGGCGATAGTTCTCTGTTTTTTCCTTCCCTCCCTTCTTGAAAAGTGGGATAACATTAGACACTCTCCAATCTTCAGGAACTGATCCTGAATCTAAGGAACATTGGAAAATGATTACCAATGCATCCGCAATTTCCTGAGCCACCTCTTTTAGAACCCTCGGATGCAGACCATCTGGACCCGGGGATTTATTAGCCTTCAGTCATATCAGTCCACTCATCACAGTTTCTTTCCTAATGTCAATCTGTTTCAATTTCTCTGGTATCTTATGACCCTGGCCCATCCATACATCTGGGAGATTGCTTGTGTCCTCCCTGGTGAAGACAGATCTAAAGTACACATTAAATTCTGTTGCCATTTCCCTGTTTCCCATAACAATTTCTCCCAATTCATTCTTCAAGGGGCCAACATTATTCTTAACTATCTTCTTTCTCTTCACATAGCTAAAAAAGCTTTTGCTATCCCCTTTTATATTCCTGGCTAGACTGAGCTCATACCTGATTTTCTCTCTTATACATTTATGTTGATCGAGTGGCAGATTAGTAGATTATTATTTTCACTGATACTATTTTTTTCTTACAACTCCCTAACGAGAATTCACTATTACTGTTTCTATTAGATAGTTTGGTTAAGAAATTTAAATTAACAGCCCGATTCTTTGATTTAATCAAAAGCAGTGCAAGTTCACATTCTATCATGTTTTCTCAATTATAGGGAAAAGCCCTGGAAGGTACTCAAAATAAAGCTGACCAACTGTGGAATAACAGAAAAAATTAAAGTTTGTAAAATTCACCGTTGCCAAGCTGTCAAAATTTTCTGAATTAATAATCAGCATCCTTTCCTCTCCAAGTAGAGAATTCAAATCATTTATCAGTCACAACTCTGATCATTAGCCATACAAGTTATTCGAAGCAATTTACTAAGAAAAATAATTATTTCATACATCAGTCATAATAACGTCAGATTACCCATTTGACATCATAAAGGGCAGTTTTGCAAACTGGACCAATTACTGGAAAATGGGATTAGTTTTGATAAATACTTGATGACCAGTATACGACTAAATGGACTGAAAAGCTTTTTATATGCTGTTGGACTTTACAGCACTAAAATATTTTGCCAATGTTCAGGATTAACAAAGCAAATCTGACCACTCGACTGATAACATCCAATTTGATAACTTGTTAATTTCTGGATTTGATGTGGAAGAGAGAACATCTTTAAAGTTTGAAAATCATAACCATTTTGTGAATAAGGAGCAACTCGTATGGCCACTTACAAAGCTAATACGTTCAACAGCAGAGCAGTCATTTGATCGTGCACACCAATTTCCAGCACCAACCAGGCAGCCGAATCTCTATTGTAAGTATTATCTCAGTTAATGAATAAAGGTGTAGATGATTTTCAGAACAGAGAGAAAATTCAAAGATTAGAAGTGCAAAGGGACTCAGGAGTCCTTGTGCAGGATTTCCTAAAGGTTATCCTGCAAGTTGAAGCAGTAGTGAAGAAGGCAAATGGGATGTTATAACATTCATTATAAGTGAGTTAGAATTTATAAGCAAGAATGTGATGCTGAAGCTTTATAAGGCATTGGTCAGACCATACTTGGTGCACTGTGAACAATTTTGGGCCCCTAATCTAAGATGTGTTGTCAATTGGAGAGGGTCCAGAGGAGATTCATGAGTATTTTGGGAATGAAAGGGTTAATATGAGGATCATTAGATGGTTCTGGGCCTGTACTTGCTGGAGTTCAGAAGTATTGGGGGGGGGGGGGGGGCTCTCATTGAAACCTATCAAATATTGAAAAGCCTAGTTAGAACAGATGTGGAAAAATGTTTCCTATAGTGGAAGACACTCGGAGCAAAGGGTACAACCTCAGAATAGAGGAACATCCATTTAGAATAGAGATGAGAAAATATTTATCTAAGCAGAGGGTGGCAAACCTGTGGAATTCATTACCACGGATTGTTGTGGAGGCCAAGTCATTGAGTACATTTAAAGCAGAGGTTGATTAGTCAGGATGTCCAAAGTTACTGGGAAAAGGCAGGAGAATGGGGTTGAGAGGGATAATCAATTTATCTATGATGGAATGGTGGAGCAGACATGACAGGCCAAGTGGCCTAATTTTACTCCCATGTCTTATGGTCTTATAAGAGACTGCAGTTAGATTTTCTGTTGGAAAGCAACTTGTCAGCTCTACACAAGGATCAAGTGCATTAACCAAAAAAAAAGGCAAGTTGTGTATAATTTAGGAAAGTAAATGGATATCCATTTTGGGCACAGGAGAAGAAAAACAGAGACTTGCTTAAGCAGATAGAGATAAAAAGAAAAAAGGGATTTGGGTGTCCTTGTACAATAAACTCTAAGGTAGTATGCAGACACAGTAATTTGGTAGTTAAATAGAATGTTGCATTTTATTACCAACATATATTGCAATAAAGGTCTTTCTGCACCTTTAAAGGCATTGCTTATGTCCCATTTTGGAATATTGTGCCATTGTTTGATCTTTTACTGACAAGGCACAGAAGTTATTTGAAGGCAGTTCAGAGAAGGGTCACCAGGATTGATGCCTGAATGGAAGGATCATCTCAATAGGAAAGATTTAGTTAGACCTAAAGTCACTGAAGTATTGGAATAATAAGATAATTTTATTGAAATATAACAGTCCAAGGGGACTTAACAATGTAACAGCAATTTTCTATTTGGAGAAATCTAGAACTAAGGAGCAGTTTTAAAAGAAGGCATTGCCAATTTAAAACAAGACAAGGAAGAATCAATGGCAGTCTCCTATCATAGAAACGTTTAAGTGAAACTAAACACATTCAAGACAGAAACACACAGAATTTTTGGTCTGTAGAGGAATTAACGATTATGGGGGTGGGGGGTGGAGGAGGCAGATGAGCAAAACCAAGATATGATCCACCATAATTTTTTATCAATTTTCCAGGATGCTGGCTTTGCTAGCAAGGCCAAAATGCTGCTGGGTAAGCAGGACCAGGGTTAAGACCAAGTAACAGCATTATATAACATGATGCATAACTTGGGAGAGGAACTGCACATATTTACATTTCCTTGCAGCTATCATCGAGGATTTTCAGTTTTGTGAGGAACTGTCGGAATAACCTAGATTAGTAACAGTAGTGCATTTTGCAAATGGTACACAATATGGTGGTGTTATTGGGAATATCATGTTTATGGTGGTGAATAGGGAGCTGATCAAACATATTGCTTTGTCCTTGATGTTGTCAAGTATTAATACAGTTGCATATTGTGTCTGCTGACAGCGTAGGGACTTGGTCTCTGAGCATGACAGAAAGAATGCCATCAGGTGAGGAGCTCACCGCAAGATAACTAGCATTTGATAGCACTTGAAGTCACAGAAATTATACGATTGATGCAGTCGATTTTCCAGTTCATGGCAACCTCAGAATATAGCAATTACTGGGTGACTCTCCACCAGTAATACCACTGAACATCAGTGACACATGGTTGGAGATGGTCATTATCTGGCAAGTTAACAGAATATTACTTGATACTTATTTGCCATGTACAGCTATATCAGCTAGCTGAGTGATGCCACAGTAACAACCTTGCACTCAACATTAGACCAAAGAGCTCCTTGTGGACTTCCAAAAGGGTAAGACAAGGGAACAGAGGGAACAGAAGTGAAAAGAGTGAGCAAATACAAGTTTCTAGGTGTCTGTATCTCAGAGGACCTAACCTGGTCGCAACATATTGATGCAGCTATAAAGTTGGCAAGACAGCACCTATACAATACTTCATGACTTGAGTTTGAGGAGATTTGGTTTGTCAGCTGAAACACTAGAAAACTTTACAGAAGTCTATATTACATTGACAATTCTGTTTATTATAAATTACAAAGATTGCACATTTAAACGGAGATGTAACGTAAATTTTTTTATTCCTCGTGTGAAGGATGTAAGTAGTAAAGTCACTTCAAATCAATTCAGATGTTGTCCACCACGATGCTGCATGGATTAGAGGGTATGAGCTATAAAGACATTGGACAAACTTGAGTTGTTCTCTCTGGGGCAGAAGTGAGGGAGGGGGCAGGTGAGACCTGATAAAAGTATATAAAATTAGGAGATACATAGGTAGGGTAAGTCAGCCATTTTGTTTTAAATCACAATCATATTTGCCTGGAACTTATGCCAGGGTAGTAGGGGAAGCAAATCTGATTGTGAGACTTGAGGTTTTTACATAAGACACATGATAATACAGGGAATGGAGGGACCTGAATCATATACAGGCAGATCTATTTTAATTTAGCGTCATGATTGGCATAGACATCGTGGGGTGAAGGGGCTGTTCCTGTAATATTGTCTTATGCTCCTCACATGTGCACTATTGAAGTTGGATAACCAACAAATCTGAGGATACGACAAATAATCTCAAAAGTCTTAAGTGCTCCCACAATTTCACAAAGTAGTAGAATGAAACATGGACACTTCTAAACTTAAGAAAATTTAAGTCCCATTCTGATATTCACATGACAATGCGTCTATTCACTTTTGGATCAATCTCAACCTACAACAATCTTCAACATCATGGTGAGGAAATCCAATTGGTTAACCAAATCAGAAAATACATATCCAAAGCAATCTATTCTTTTCAGATTAGGAGAAGGGACAAGGAAGTAGCAGATGGAATACATTGTAGGAAATGTATGGTCATCATGCCCTTTGTTAAAAGGAATAAAGGTAAACACTATTTTCTAAACAGAGACCCAATTCAAAATTTGGAGTCCTAATCCAGAATTCCCTAAAGGTTAACTCGCAGGTTGAGTCAATAGTAAGGAAGGCAAATGCACCATTAGCATTTATTTTGAGAGGACTATATAGAGCAAGGATGTAATGTTGAGGTTTTACAAGGCATTGGTCAGACCATTATTTGGGGTAAAATAGACAGCCCCGTATTTAAGAAATGAGCTGACATTGGAGAAGGTCCAGTGGTTTACTAGAACAATCCTGAGAATGCAAGGGTTAATATATGAAGAGCATTTGATGGCTCCGGGCCTGCATTCATTTGAGTTCAGAAGAATGAAAGGGGACGGGTCTCATTAAAACCTACCAAATATTGAAAAGCCCAGATAAGTGTGTACTTGGAGAGAAAGTTTCCAATAGTGGAAGATTCAAGAACAAAAGGGCACAGCCTCAGAATGGAAGAATGTCCCTTTAGAAGAGCTGAAAAGCAATTTCTTTAGAGGGTGGTGAATCTGTGAAATTCATTGCTGGACAGGTGCAGAGACCAAGTCAGAGGATGCATTTAAAGAGGAGGTTGAAATGTTCTTGATTAGTAAGGGCATCAAAGGTTACAGAAATGGAGTTTGAAGGGAAAATGTATTAGCCATGTTTGAATGACTGAGCAGGCTCAATAGGTTAAATGACCTAATTCTGTGCCAGTATCTTATGGAGTTATTTTCAAACATGCAGCACTGGTTACACATCAAAACTCATGTATTTCATATACAGTATTACACCCAAAGTTGTCTTTTTCTCGTCCCACTGAGGGAAGAGCCCAAACTTTTGTAATTGTTTTTCTATCTTTTCATTCTCTACTGTAAAACTATTATCTTAAAACAATGCAAAGAAATAAATGTAAAGTTACTTTCATGTTTTCTATCCTATTTTTAACAACTGATTTTATTTCACTGTACTACTTTTGTGTCGCTACCACATAATTTCAAGCAGTAGACAATATTGCATATCTCACCACAAAAATATATCCCAATAAGAGCACCAAAAAGATGGTTGATCTTGATTTTCATATTCCCCTGGAAGATAGTTTTCAACTAAGCTAATTCGTTGTGACCTCAAGAAACTGGACACAAACCCAATGACATCAAAAAGGTCCATGAGCCAGTCCTTATCAGAAGATCAGAGGTGAAGAAGGTCAGCTCAGTTCCTCATTTTTGTCATTTCAGAGGATCTGTCTTGGTCCCAGCACACAAGTGCTATTATGAAGAAAGCACAACAGCGCCTCTACTTTCTTAGAAGTTTTCAAGATTTGGCATGACACCTAAAACTTTAAGAAATTTCTATAGACGTGTGGTGGAGGGTATCCTGATTGGTTGCATCACTGCCTAGTGATGAGAACACCAATGCCGTTTAATTGAAAACCCTAGGTGACATAGTTCAGTCCATCACAGGTAAATCCCTCCCTACCACTGAGCACATCTCATGTATTTATCCATTTATCTACACAGAGCATTATTCTGGGAAAGCAGCCTCTGTCAAGGATCCTCACCACCCTGGTCATGCCGTCTTCTCGCTGCTGTCATCAAGAAGCTGATACAGGAGCCTCAGAACCCACACCACCATGTTCTAGAACTGTTATTACCCCTCAACCATTAGGCTCTTAAACCAATGAGGATAACTTCACTTGCCCCAGCAATGTACTCTTCCCACAACTTATAGACTAATTTTCAAGGACTCTTCACCTGATACTCATTGCTTATTTATTATTTATTTTTCTTTCTTCTTTTGTATTTGCAGAGTTTGTCTTTTGCAGTTTGTTGTCTGTCCTGTTGGGTGCAATCTTTCATTGATTCCAAAACGTATCATGGATATTTTGATTATGCAAATCTCAAGGTTATATATGGTGACATATATGACTTCAAACTGAAAATGTAACTCCAAGGACAGAACTGCCAATGCTCTGGCAAAATTGTTCAACGCAAGATGTGCAAATACCAGGATATAAGTTTTCCTGAATGCATGCAAAAGCACAATCCCATGTGCAGATAATGCGGCTTGCTGGTGTCAGACAGTGAGCTTCCTTCAACAATTAATACCCTTTACTAACAAAATATCAAGTCTTCTCTGCCACTAGAGTCAAAATGCTGAAACATACTATTTTACAACTTTGTAAACATACTGATCAAAATTCTTCAAAGATAAAGCATTTAAATTTCTCCTTGAATGTATTCAGGGATAATAAATAATAAACCTATAACAATGATAACCTAATGTAAATAGACAATGAACAAGATCATTGTTGATAAAATACAAAACTTCAGTTATGTTATGAAATGTATCAGTTTTTCTTTTGTAAATGATTACGATAAATAGCAATATGGGGATAACCTTTGCTTTTAGATGTTTTCTTTGAAGGTGTTTCATAAAGCTGAATGTTATCAGGATCTCCTCCCTCCTCTTCTATTGCCTGTTTTGGTAAAATAAAACAAGGTTTTTTCAAAACCTAGATCAGGCACCAATACATTAGTAATCACAGATATTCAAAAGATAGAAAGCAAGATAATTTTGATAATCAGCATACTTCCAAGATAAACAAAAAAATTGTAAATTTCCAAATTCTGTGAACTATATTTTAATACCTATCCTCTTTTTCAACTACTTTAAATTTCAAAAACTTTGAATAACCACAAGTTAATATTAAATACTGTAGTCATAAATGTACACCAGACTCATTGTCTGCATCACTACCAACAAGGATCCTTATTTTTATCAGAAATCTCAGCCAGGCAGCATCTGTAGCACAAAAAGAGTTAACATTTCATGTCAAAGACCATTCATCTTTGAAACATTCACCTGTTAAACAGACAACATGAAACATGAAGAGTTTTGTCTACAGATGCTGCTTGACCTGCTGGGAACTTACAGAACTCTTTTTATTTCAGATTTCCAGTATGTATCAATAATTCTCACACTGGTTTCTTTCAAAAAAAAGCATACACAAATACAAGTTAGAAAGGGAAATGCAAATAGGTTTCATTACAAACTTGAATTATTCATTTTAATCCTACACAATTTAATCTTGAAAATCTGAAGTCAGAAAACCTTCTGATTTAAAAAAAACTAACAGAATCAAATCCCTGTCTATTTGTGAAAGGAAACTCTGATCACAATCGATAATACAAAACCTTTAACGAAGACGACAAAAATATATGTTTTAAACCGACATTCCTTGGATCGTTCAGCTTCACAAGTAAAGAGAAAACATACGACCTTCCGGCACAAAAATAAGGTTTGAAATCTTTTCATCGATAAGAGGAAACCTAATTCACTGTGATCTATTCGCGTTGAGCCGATGAAACATTAAACCCGCTTACAACAGTTACTGTGGAGGGAGGCCCACTAAAGGCGGCGGTGACGATCAACCGCGGCCTCATGACACCCTCCCTCCTCTTTCATGTCGGTTTCTCGCACCTGCTTCAGTCTCGCAATGAGCACGGTTTTGACCCCACTTATGTCTAGATTCCGCCGCTTGAGTTCTGACTTGAGATCTACCACACGCAAATCTGTGATGCACCGTGCCTCGACGGTGCTGGCAGCAGCGGCCATTTTACGCGTCTCCACCGATCCGAGCGAGCTCCAACGCCCAGCCCCAGCCCCACCCCCACGCCGGCCTGTCCCCGGATGTAGTCAGCTGCTGCCGCAAAGGAGCTGCGGCCTGCCCGGGCCGGGGTGACGGCTTTGCCTCTGGCTGCCAGAGGAGAACATCTTGCACAACCTCCGACGGGGTTAACTGTGGGGAACCTTTCCTGGTAACTGGGAGGGACGAATGTTTTATTGTTTAAACATAAGACAACACAACAGGAAGGTTGTGGCCCTCACTGGTTCTATACGTTAAAAGTAAACATGTAATTTGGGACGATGAGCCCCCTGGGCGGGAGGTCATGGACCTGACTGTTCCTACGCAGATGCACCATTTTATTCTTCAGTTCTAAACCGTTTCACGGGAGCATTGCAATTCTGGTAACCGACTTCACCTCGGAACCGATTCACTGCGGTTTCTCGGGGTGTTTTCTGAGTGGATGTTACATTTCTTGACATAACATTGGAGGTGTGAGAGGAGGGGGAAGGAGGAGTTGGTTTGCTGCTCAACCATCAGCAGCCAACGCCGGCTCAACCCCCTCCTCCTCCCTTCTTCCGGCGATTCTCAGCGAACGTTTGGTTGACTTTAATCTCATTAATAGACGAAGTGGGGCGAGGGTGGGAATGAACGTCGCTCTCTTGTGAGAGAGGCGATGCTGGGCGCCAGCAAACAAAGCCGGTGTCGTAAGGCGATGCCTGTCGCAAAGCCGGGGGAGTGCCGTGCGGTGGATTGAGTAAGGCTCGCGCGAGTCTCGGCGGGCCGTCGATGCGGGACGGCTGTAAACAAGGGGCGAGTTCCTCACAGAAAGCGCCGGATAAACGTCTATCCCGATTGTACGAGGCGGCTAGCACCTTCCGCTGAAGCTTCGGTAAGCTCCTCTTTATGTCACTTGTCATTTATTTTAAAAATTGGAATCCTATTTTCAGCGCCTTCCCGGCCGGGTAAAAAGTGACTGTAAAGTCCTGGCCTGGTCAGCTCATTTGGAGCTGCTGACGTTTGTAGGCTTGAGTGAGGCTCTACCCTCGCCTCCGCTCTGTTTATTCAGTAGTACTTGGAAGGAAGGTGCGGGGGGTGGGGAGAAGTTTGAAACCCAGAGATATTCTCTTGCAAGTCTTGTCGAAATTTTAACAGATACGCAGTGGAAATTATTTCAAGTGTGTTCTTTCTAACTAGGTGATGGTTACCAGGGAGTGATGTAGAATTCTCTACAGCAGTTGAACTATTTGTGTTGATTTTAAATGCCTCATAAAGGAGATTGTTATTCAGTCTTAGTGATTTTTTAAATATAATCAGCTGAGTTGTTTTTGTAAGGTATAGTCAACATTAGATTCGTTCATTAAAGTGAATGTTTCGAAGTATTCTGTCAAGACTTGATTTTAAGGCTTTAATCTTTTTATTGTTCAAGATGTATTTTATCTTTTGAAATTGTTTGACAAGCATTGTTAAAGAAATGAAAATTAACTTTTAAAATGATCAAAATTAAGCTTTCCAGAAAATTGTGTAGTTTTACAGTAAATTCTTACACAATTTTGTTGTAAAGTAGATTTCTGAGTGCCTTGGACTTTCAAGATGAAACATGGGCCCATAATCTTACTGTTGATTACACATTAATTTCTGTTATGAAAGATAATATTGTTTGAACCATTCAGGTTTTTGCACAATATTTTCTCTAAAACACTCAGGCTGAAATATCCTATGGGCATACACAAAGATAAATTAGTTTCATTTTTTTATCAAATGAATTTTTTCTTGCATAGAGAAAACAATCTTACAAGTCTATTCAGTCTGACAAACAATGCAGAATATTTTAACTATATTCATTACTGAATATCGAGGCTGTTAAAACTGTTCTATCGGTTTATAAAAAGATTTAAAAAGTTCATACATTTTAATATTAGACTTTTGAAGAACGGGTATTTTGTGTTTGCAGCTTTTGCTTTTTATTGATCTATGATTTTTGATTAAGTCATCTTACTATTTCTATATTCAGTTCTCTCCAGAAAACAATAATACCTTAAGCTGCTGTAAACTATAGTGAGTCCATTGTTAAATTAATCTATCTTGCGTTTGAACCCAAAACATTCAGTGGCTTCCACAGATGCAGATATTTTGTTGTAGATTCTAGTAGTTGACATTTGTGTCTCCAACATTTGCCGTAACATTTGTCATATCTGAGGATATCTATGTGAGTAATGTATTTAAGTATGTGAGGGAAAGAAGCAAAAGCAAGCACTACTAAGTTTGGAATGGCTTTGGAGAAGGCTTGTGTGGAGTCTAAACACTGCCATGGACTGTTCTGTTTTTCAGATCCTCTGTAATTCATTAGGCATTGTAATTGATAGAATCAAAGATTTCAATTACAAAAGACTTGGCCAGTGTTGATGACTAGGATCTAACTGATTCAAATCAATGATTGTAGTTCCTCCTCTCTCTTCATACTTGATTACTATATAGAGATAGCACAATTACAGGTGTACTTAAATGGTGCAGTAAAAAGTCAGGAGAGTGACAAATTTGTTTTGGTATCAAATTTTCTTCACTTGACTGAATCTTAGTACAAACAAATGAATTATTTGCTCAGAAGAAATGTTGAAATTTTGGTAAATTAATACGCAGTTGGTGTAGAAATCAAGCTTAATTTGCTGTGTCTAACAATTTTTTGGGGGGCCATCAGTCACTTAATTATTGAGAGTAACTACAAGTCTGCATGGAACAACCTTTGGATGTATCTTATTTGTACATATCTAAACTGAATAATAAAGGAATGCCTGCTATTCTTGAAGCTGAATTTTGGTTACTCGGAAGAGATTGGTCATTCAAAATTGGAAGTCATGGTATAAGTATGATGAACCTTTTGGCGAAAAACAGGTTTAAATCAACAGTGTACCATTTTAATATATTTATTAACAATCAATGTGTCATTAGAGATAGCACTTGTTGAGGAAAAGATAAAGCAATATATTCTTTGTTTTTTAACTGAGATTGCATAACAAAATATATTCATTTATATTGAAGACCAAATAGCAGAAGCAATGTATATTTGGTGGGAGAGGTAACAGAAAACAATATGTATCTTGACCACAATTAAGGGTTCTTTTAGCTGGAAATTGGATTTTGTCTACTTTTTGGTACACTGAACAGATGCTACATTTGTCATCATGCCTAACCAGAGGCCACTCAAAAAATCAGATAAGATCGGGATATGTTCACTTTTAACAATTGGGACAGCCACTTATTTTGGACAACTTTTAAAGAACAAAAGCTAATCAAAAATATAGCCAGGATTTCCTTTGTTTATTTGGGACAATATGCTGCTTAATTAAGACAGGAGTCTGTTACTGAACAATTTCTAACTAACATCATCCGAGTGCACGAGACGCTACACTGTGCTCAGAGCAAACAGTTTTTAGTCAGTTGTCTCTGCTTCTGTTCAAAAGTCAGTGGTTTTTGTCACTGACAGTTAGTCAGAAATAAGCAGTAAGACATTTCAGAACTGTTATGTTCACTGTGGTTTCAAGCATTCAGGCTTGGAGATCCCAGAAACAGCCGGGAGTGAAATTACTTCACTACTTCAAGTTATGAAGAATTTAAAAATATTGACAGTCATCTTGAATGTCACAATGAAATTGAAGGTTTAGGAGGATGCAGTTGTTGAAAGCATTGCCTTTATCTGCACGAGATGGCTTTTGTTCATTTACAGTCAAAAGAACACAGCAATATGTTGTTTGTTCGTTGTATCCAATAATGAGAGTGAAACCTTTGTGGGTGAGTTTTTAAAGTGGGAAAAGTTGTTGCACTGAGACTGTTCCACTCTCTAGACCTCAGAAAGCTGGGTACGAGTAGTCATCACACGAGTAGTCCTTCCTTGGTTGCAATGAATGGCCATAACTAGTTCTGTGCCTTATCACGCCCTTCACTCTCCACTAAACATTGTAGAACCACCCTTTTGGCCATTGGGTCTCACCATTGATCTTACTCGCCCAGTCTGCTGGAGCTGACTTCACATGCTAGGACAGGCATGTCCCTATTTCACCAGGGTATGAGGCCGGCTGGCTACCCTCACCTTGTTTAGCTCACGTGTCAAAGCAGAGTACTGGGGTGTGGCTGCTATTGCAAGCAAACAGCTACTTGGAGCCATAAGGGAGGGCTGAATGGTGGGAACCAAAGGTGAGTGAGTTGCCCCAGAGTGGACATGACAAACTCCTTCACCAGAGGTGTTGCCCCTCCCTGGACACACCGTACATGGCAGCGTACATTGGATTAGTTACTCCATTGACAACTATTAGGAACTAATACACAATTTTATAGTGCTGTAGTGGCATTGGCAGTGTTCTAATTTGTTCTGTATTTCATTTAAAAAAAAATTACTCAGTTAAATGTAGCTTGTCTTTTTACACAATTTTAACTATTCCCATGAAAGTTCATCTAATTGGGGCAGCTGCTTAAATGGTCAAAATATACTGATCCCGATGTGTTTCAACTTACCGAATCCACTGTACGTCTTTCTTGAAGTTGCAGCTGAGCAACAATATTCTGAGCTTAGGTGAATGCTGTTCTCAATCCCCATTCAAAGCATATTCCTCTCACTCAGAAGTGCTCCAGATGAGGCCTCCTGTTATCAATTTCAGGTCTATCTTTACTCCAATTTTTCTGTTGGTGCATAATCTAAAGAGTGCATAATTTGGGAAATGCTAGGCTATTTTGAATTTTGCATGCTTCAATATATTGGAAGCAATCTCAGAATAAAGATTACAATTGATTTCAATATAATTTTATCCTGTCAAGTCAAATAACAAGAAAACAAGAACAATAATATGAGACTTCATTTTAATGCAAATAAAATCTTTTCACAAAATACAAAAACTCAACTGAGTACTGATTTGCTCAGGCCTTGTATTGCATGAATATAATGAAGGTGTTCAAAATAGTGTAGTTCATTAAATGCATGTCAAAGAAAGCAAAATATAGCCACCTTCATCTGAAGCTTTAAATATGTAAGTAAAATACATATTTAATTCAAAAATGTTGTAGTTCCTTAATTCCAAAAAGGAAGTTCCAGATTAGATGATTCAGTATTCAAGAACATAGCTTCTCATAAGCCCACAGATTTAAATTCACTGGGTTTATTATCACTGACTTGTATGATGTAAAATTTGTTGTTCTGCAGCAATGTAAAAATATAAAAATGACTATAAATTAGAAAATAGTAATGGGAATAAAATATTATTTTCATAGCTAATTATTTTCATTTGATCCGTTTTTTGTTCACTTTCACTTCTGCTCTTTTGAATGTGATCACACCTGCTTTCACTGTCCCTCCCTCTAATTTATTATCCTTTTTGCAAATGATAGTAATTGTAATAGGTTTTAAACAGACATGCTTTACTAAACTTAGTCATGCAGCATTTTCCAAGAACTCAAAAAATTGTCTTATTTTCCATCCTTTGTTTTATTCTTTCTGAATATTGTCTTGAATTCAGGATGTAATGTGGCAGAAATCTCTACGGTGGATTACTTGTTAACTATTCCTTAACAAACACATATTGGTTTGAGCAAAGTAATATCAGGACTAAATGAACCTTAATTATCATTGTGTACTTGTGCTTCTTACAATTGCAAAATCAAGGTTCAGGACAAATGGAGCAACTGGTCCCATTTCTAGGAAAGGATGAAAGAGTACAAGATTTGAAGTACTCGGCAAAAAGACCTTTCCACAGCAAGTGTCAAATGGAGACACTGCCTTGAAGTGTAGTGAATGTAAATTCAATTGTGCCTTTCAAGGGGAAATGGATAAATATTTAAAGTAAATAATTTGAACTTCTGCAGAATGAGGACTGCCAAAAAACGAACATACTGTAAAACATTACAGCCCAGTGTAGGCCCTTCAGCCCAAGATAATATGTTGACCTTTTACCCTACTCTCAGGTCAATTTAACCTTTCCCTCCTTTATAATCCTCAATTTTTCTATCATCCATGTACCTATCTAAAAGTTTTTTAATTGCTGCTAATGTATCTGTCTTTGCCATAACTCCTGGAAGGACATTCTGTGCATCCACAGTTCTTTTTAAGAACTTAACACTGACATACACCATATAGTTTCCTTCAAACGCCTTTAAAATTATGACCCCTTGTATTAGCCATTTCTGTTCTGAGAAAAAGGTTTCTGACTGTCCACTTGAACTATGCCTCTTATCAATTCAAGTCACTTTTTATTGTCATTTTGACCATAACTGCTGGTACAGTACACAGTAAAAACGAGACAACACTTTTCAGGGCCACAGTGCTACATGAAACAGTACAAAAACTACACTGAACTACATGAAAACAACACAACAAAAAACTACACTAGACTACAGACCTACCCAGGACTGCATAAAGTGCACAGAACAGTGCAGGCATTGCAGTTAATAATAAACAAGACAATAGGCACAGTAGAGGGCAGTAAGTTGGTGTCAGTCCAGGCTCTAGGTATTGAGGAGTCTGATAGCTTGGGGGAAGAAACTGTTACATAGTCTGGTCGTGAGAGCCCGAATGCTCCAGTGCCTTTTCCCAGATGACAGGAGGGAGAAGAGTTTGTATGAGGGGTGCGTGGGGTCCTTCATAATGCTGTTTGCCTTGCGGATGCAGCATGTAATGTAAATATCTGTAATGGCGGGAAGAGATACCCCGATGATCTTCTCAGCTGACCCCACTATCTGCTGCAGGGTCTTGCGATCCGAGATGGTGCAATTTCCAAACCAGGCAGTGATGCAGCTGCACAGAATGCTCTCAGTACAACCCCTGTAGAATGTGATGAGGATGGGAGGGGGGCGGGGGGAGATAGACTTTCCTCATCCTTCACAGAAAGCAGATACACTGCTGGGCTTTCTTTGCTGTGGAGCTGATGTTGAGGGACCAGGTGAGATTCTCTGCCAGGTGAACACCAAGAAATTTGGTGATCTTAACGATCTCTACCGAGGAGCCATCAGTGTTCAGCTTGGAGTGTTGGCTCCGTGCCCTCCTGAAGTCAACAACCATCTCTTTTGTTCACAGTCAGAGAGGTTGTTGGCTTTACACCAGTCTGTTAGCCGGTGCACCTCCTTTCTGTAGGCAAACTTGATGTGAATCGAGCTGTGTGTTGCAGCACAGTCATGGGTCAGCAGAGTGAACAGCAGTGAACTGAGCACACAGCCCTGGGGGCCCCCCATGCTCAGTGTGATGGTGATGGTATTGGAGGTGCTGCCTCTGATCCGGACTTAGACATCTTTATCAAGTCATCTCTTACCCTCCTTTGCTCTAAAGAGAGATCTAGCTCACTTAAGCTATCCTGATAAGACATGCTCTTTAATCCAGACAGTATCTTGGTAAATCTCCTCTGAACCCTCTCCAAAGCTTCTGCACCTTCCTATAATGAGATGACCAGAACCAAACACAATATTCCAAGTGTGGTCTAACCAGGGTTTTATAAAGCAACAACAATACCTCTTAAACTCAATCCCCAACTAGCTAATGAAGGCCAAAACACCATGTGGCCTTCCTAGCAACCCAATTAACTTGCACAGGAACTTTGAAGAATCTGTGGATATGGACCCCAAGATCCCTCTGTTCCTCCACATTTCTAAGAATCCTTCCATTAACTCTTTTTTGCCTTCAAGTTCACCCTTTCAAAATGAATCACTTCGTACTTTTTTGGACTAAATTCCATCTGCCATTTCTCAGCCTAGCTATGCATCCTGTCAATATCCTGTTGGGACCTACCACAGCTTTCTACATTAGCCACAACTTCACCAACCTTCATGTCATCTGAAAACTTGTTAACCAACCTTTCCACAAGGAGCAGGTAGGGGTCTTAAAACAGATTCCTGTGGAACACCACTGATCACTGACCTCCAGGCAGAATACACTTCATTTACAACTACCCATTGCCATTTATGGACATGCAATTCTGAATCCAGACATCCAAGTGTCCCTCAAAGTCGTGATGACTATCCATAATCAGACTATGCTTGTCCAAATGCTCATAAATCCTGTCTCTAAGAATTTCTCTAGTAATTTGCCCACCACTGAAGTAAGACTCCTGTGGCCAGTGAGGAGGCAAAGATCATTGCCAAAGGCGCAGCAATCTCTTCCCATAGTAACCTAGGCTGTATTTTGTTTGGCTCTGTGGACTTATTTGTCCTAATGTTTTACAAAAGTTCCAGCACATCCTCTTTCTTAATTTCAGCATGTTCTTGCGTATCAGCCTATTTTGCGTTGTCCTCGTGAATGTCAAGGTCCCACTCATTAGTGAGTGAAGCTCAGTGAAGCAAAGTATTCATTAAGGATCTGCCATTTCAAGAGCATTTTCCTTTTCTCTGCAGATTCCAGCATCTGCTGTCAGAAATGAGGACTGAATGGATTGCCCTATAATGAACCAGTAGAGAGACTCCAGCACAAAAAAACTTTATCTATATAACAGTGTTATGAAAATGCATTAACAGCATGTGTAACTTTAATGCTACATCTGCTGTGAATAGAGTTGCATTGTTTATCCATTGACATTTCAGATGTGTGCACAATACAGAATTTTTAAAGGGAATGCAGGTTTGAAAACTACATAATACTGAATATACTTCCACTAAGGTTATGTATTTTGACAATCCTGCCAAGTAGGTGGCTTTGACTTAAACTTTAGATTTTAAGTTACTGAATATAGTGCTTGAATATGGTTGGTCTTTACAGCTAAGAATTGGCATGTAGTGTATAATATTAATACATTTTATACATATGGGTCATGAATATCAGAGGTTCTCATGGTCCTTTGAACATGCATTGACACTTAATATGATCATGGCTGATCTGATTCTAACTCCCACCCCCACATTTGTGCTTCCCCAGTAACCTTGTGCTCTCTTGAATACCAAGAACTTCCCTGCATCTGTCTTTAAAAAATTCAGGCACTGTTTCCACTGTCATTTAAGAAAAGGGGTTTCAATGATTCATAACTAACTGGGACAAAGTTGCCATATCTTTAAGTGGGTGTCTCCTTACTTTTCAAATAGAGATCCAGTCTTTTGTAAGTTCCCCTACATCCTTAAAACCCTTCGAGCTCTTTTGTTTAATATTTAAGTCACCACCCCCATCTGTTCATTTTACATCACTTGTCCTTTATTTATCTCTCCTTAGCTGTTCATATTATGTGTAACAATTGAAAATTTTCACAGAATTGTATAATCTAGGGAACTGTTGTTCCTTGTTTCTTTTTCTCTTCATATCCTGCTATTATTTACAACCTTAAACGCAGGCACACAGCAAAAAAAAGTTGATAGAGAAACTCAGGCAGTGGAGGGAAATAGACAATTGATGTTTCAGATTCAGGCCCTTCATCTCGACTTATTTGAAATGGGGCTAAAAATGTACAGAGACATTTTTATTTTAAGAAAGATATAATGCTTTATTGCTTCAACATTATTAGCGGCATGATAGTAGAATGATTGTTATTAAACAAACCCAGGTTACTGATCTTAATTTGGAGGAATTTAAATTCAGATTTAGTGAAATTTGCATTTAGCAAAAAATAAAGACTCTGTCACATACAAAAATAGCATCTTCATTAAACTGGTTCAAACTTGCCCAGTCTGGTGTGTGTGTAGTGGCCCACAAGCAGTGTGTTTGACTAACTCTTTTGACACTGAGACTTGACATTGTGAAGTCTGCATTTCTACTTCTGAGGTAGATATTTTGAGTTATAATAGTTGGAAAGTGTATGTTAATATTTTAGTGTTTCAAAACAGTGGATGTTGATAGCTGTGCTTTGGGAGTGGCGTGGAAATCAAAATTCACTTGCTATGAAATACATGTGTACTTGCATAGCAACACAAGGAAATCTGCAGATGCTGGAAATTCAAACAACAACACACACAAAATGCTGGTGGAACACAGCAGGCTAGGCAGCATCTATAAGGAGAAGCACCGGGTCCTGATGAAGGGGCTCAGCCCGAAATGTCGACAGTGCTTCTCTTTATAGATGCTACCTGGCCTGCTGTGTTCCACCAGCATTTTGTGTGTGTTGTTGTGTACTTCCATATACCAGTTCTAAGGTTCTGCCATGAAAGTTCTGTGCATTTTTGCATGTTTGTTGTAACCACAGTCTTTGTTTCGGAAAGGGGTGCTGCATAAGTGAAAACAAATAAATTGGCAGCATGAATAAGAAAGTAAAACTGTTAGGTTAAAGAAGAAAATATGTCTAAGCTTATTCTATAGTTTTGTTAAGGTCTATTATAAACCTATGGCATATGTCTCATATGAAGTTGGTTTTATTAGAAAATAAGGAGCTTACTGAGTTCTAGTGTATCTTGCAATAATCTTTCACTACATTTTCCTTTGTGTAAATTCGCTGTTAGTGAACATGAATGTTGGCCTAGTAGTTTTTGTCGGTCAAATTTTGTAAATTTATTTCATATCAGAAATGGTATTGACAGGTTGTCATAACGGAGAACAAAGAACATTACAGTTCAGTCTGGATTTTTTGGCCCATTATGTGTCAACACTTTAACCTACTCGAAGAACAATCCTCCTAGATTGCCCTTTTTTTTCTGTCATCCGCGTGTGCCTCTGTCAGAGTTTCTTAAATGATCCTAATGCATCTCTGCGTCTACCACCACCGCTGGCAGGATATTCCTCACACCCACCACTCTCTGTGTAAAGAATTTCCCTCTTCATTCCCCCTGTACTTTACTCCAATCACCTTAAAATTGTGCTTCCTTGTATTAGTCATTTATGCCCAGTTATCCATTCTATGCTTATTATCTCGTATGCTGTAGTTACTACAGTATTTGTGATCTAAGTTTGAGGGAAGGATAGTGATGTAGGATTTGAAGATTATTTCAGAAAACACTAATGTTGATCATCATTAAGCTTCGATTAAACTGTGGATCAGTACATGGTACTGTAAAGTTGTGGTCAAAGCAGGCTTGGCTGTCACAAGAGCAGGAGTGGCTGCTGGATGTTTGGATTTTAGGTGTTTTGAAAGAGACAGCAAGGGAGCTAAAAGGTTACAGTTACAGAAAGGGAGGATGTCGTGGAGGGATTGTCACCTGAGTCTCTGTGTAAGTCAGAAACTAGAAAGGAGTAATTACTCTATTGGGAGTATTTTATAGCCCCCCCCCCCCCCCCAACAGTAACAGCAATACTGAGGAGCAGATCAATAGGCAGATTTTGGAAAGGTGCAAAAATAAAAGGGTTGTTCTCATGGGTGACTTCAACTTCCCATTTTGCCTATCCTTGATGCAAGAGATTTAAATGTTGAAGCAGGGAAAGGATGTTAGGGTGAAAGAACCATGCTTGATGAAAGGTGGAATGTTTAGTCAAGAGGAGGAAGGAAGCATAGTTAAGGTTTAGGAAACATAGTTGAGAAAAAATTACATAGGGATCTTGAGAGTTACAAGGTAGTCAGGAAGGAGTTTAAGAAACTTCAGAGAGCTAGGAGAGATGAGGCCTTGTGAAGACTAGGAGGATGATGAGAGTGAAGGGAGGACCGATCAGGGATAAAAGAAGAAATGTGCCTGGATTCGGAGAAGGTCTGCAAGTGTTTATGGTAGAATATACCAAACTATTATCACCCTGAGTTTTGAAAATACAGCTGAAGAAATTACTCAGCTGTTAAGCATTTGATATTTGATTCACCCTCAAGCAATCTGCCTATTGTTTTCCACATTGATTTCTGATGGTATACAGTATATTCTAGTTAATTGGGACAGCTGCTTATTTGGGACAATTCTTAAAAAATACTCTTCATTTAGTTAGGACATTATGTAGATTAATTGGGACAGGAGACCATTGGCAAACAGTTTCTAACTAGAGTCAGTTTGTGCACTTGTTGAGTAGACACTACACCATGCTTGGAGCAAACATTTTAAATTAGTGTCAGTTACATGTTGTTGGTGTTCAAAATGCAGTGATTTTTGTCACTGATGGTTGGCGAGAAATGAGCAGTACTTAGTATGATTTCAAGCATTCAGGCTTGAAGATGCCAGAAAAGGCTAACTTCAAGTTGGATTCTACAAAGAATTTGAAGGTATGAGCAATTATCTTGAATGTTACAATAAAAATGAAGGTTTGCATGCTGCCATCGTTGAAAACATCGTATGAAGGCAACCCATTATCTGCATTTTTCCCCCTCCTTTTATTCTTCCTGTTCTGTCATGTCTAAAACAACAGACCCTTGGAATACTGAGCTGCTAGTCCTGCCTCTCCTCCAACCAAATCTCACCTATGGCTACAATGTCATAATTTCAGATGTTGATTCATGCCCTGAGTTGTCTTTTTTTTTGCATGATACTCCTTGCATTGAATTATATGGAGCTCAAGACACTAGTTGTACCATGCTGAACTTTTTGATTCCTGACTCTGTCTGAAGTCAGGCAGCATCAAAGGAAAGGAATATATAGTCAACGTTTTGGCAGGAGACTCTTTAACATATTTTTACTTGTTTTCTTAATCATGTCCTATGATCTTAATATAATGCAACTACATGGCAAAATTAACAAATCCTAAACAGCAAAAATACAAAAAAATTGCCAGTGAGTAAGCAGCAACTATTACAAAGCCAACCAATGAACTTTCTAAACATTTTCAACTTTATTTCAACCATGGCAATCTTAGTTTCATGGAAATCAGGAAATGCATGTTGAATTACTTTTGAAATAATACTTGGGTTTATGTTGCTTTAGTTTCTTATTGTTTTATTTAGATCTTATTCGGATAGTAACTGGCATTTGTTGAAGAAGGATCTGCAGACGCATTGTGGTCAGTAACTTGGTTTTGACCTGTTTAAAATTGTTTTGAATGATTAGTTCAGCTTATTCAAAAATTCCCAATTCTGTTCATTGTCTCAACATTACCCTACCGTATCTCACCACCACCTACCTAACAGATTGTTGAATTGTGCTTTGCTTGTTTTTGTATACGCCTGCCCCCTCCTGAAAAAAGCAATCTGCTATTTGGTCCCTGCAGTGTGCTAGCTAACTGATTATTTGCTTTTGCATCTGAACAATACAGGCAGATTATTTGACTGTATGTTTCGCACTCGTTTTTTTCTCTCTTTCACCTGTAATTCTTTTTTTGTAGTGTCTATAGTCTTTTAGAGAGTGGAATTCTCTCAGTTCAATCCACTGAAATACAATCACTGAATAAATATCAGGGGCATGAGTTTGTTAGATTTTCCATGCCTCCTCCCACATTTGTAGGCTCTTGAGCAAATGAATATTCTGTGATTTCAACTAATCCAGAACTCTGCTCTTTAGCTATGTTCAATGTAAGTCTTTCAAATATTAGAATACCTTTTATTGAACTCTTCAGATAATTATAAAATAATTGTTTTGAGGACTTTTTTTAAAAAAAGGTTGTCATCAGTCAGTAAATGTTTTATCTCCAGTCATAATTTTTGTGTTTTTTCACTGTCTGATTTGAAGCTGAAGCTTTTAAAGGCTGATTTCCAATTGTCAAATGTCAAAATGTTATACTACTCATTCCATACTATCATCCCCTCGAAAGTAATCAATAAGCTTGAAGTCCTAGGCCACAATACCTCCTTGTGCAAGTGGATCCTTGATTCCCTTACTTGCAGACGCCGGATATGCAACAACAATTCCTACATTATACAAGGCTGACACGAGGAAATCTGCAGATGCTGGAAATTCAAACAACACACACAAAACCCTTTAAAACCCAACAACAGACCCTTCCCGACAAAGGGTCTCGGCCCGAAACGTCGACAGTGCTTCTCCTTATAGATGCTGCCTGGCCTGCTGTGTTCCACCAGAATTTTGTGTGCGTTGTTTATACAAGGCTGTGTGCTTAAACCCCTTTCTACTTACTTTATATCTATGACTGTGAGACAAAGCACATCTTCAATGCCATATTTAAGTTTGCTGACAATACCATTGTCATTGTCTAAATCAAAGGTGATGACAAATCAGCATATAGGAGGGAGATTGAAAATCTGTCGAGTGGTGTCACAACAAGACCTCTTACTCAGTGTCACCAAGCCCAATGAGCTGATTATTGATTTCAGAAGGTGGAAACCAGTGGTCCAAGAGCCAGTCCTCATCGAGGAATCAAGAGGTGAAGAAGGTCAGTAATTTTAAATTCCTCAGTGTCATCAATTCAGAGGATCTATCCTGGGCCTGGCATGTAAGTGCAATTATGAAGAAAGCATGGCATTCTTTAGGAATTTGCAAAGATTTAACAGAACACTTATAACTTTGACTGACTTTTATAGATGTGTGGTGGAGTGAATATTGACTGACTGCATCACAGCCTTGCATGGAAACGCCTACAGTAAGTAATGAATACAGCCCAGTCTGTCACATGTAAACACCGTCCACATCATTAAGCACATCTACACGGAGCACTGTCTCAGGAAAGCAGCATCCATCATCAAGGGCCCCCAGCATCCAGCCATGCTCTCTTGCTGCTGCCATCTCAGCACTCACATCACCAGGGTCAGGGATAGCTACAACCCCTCAACCATAGGCTTTTGAAACAAAGGGGATGACTTCACTCAACTTCACTTGCCCCATCATTAAAATGTTCCCACAACCTATTGACTCACTTTCAAGGACTGTTCATCCCATGTTCTCAATATCTTTTGCTTATTCTTTATGTTTTGTTCTCCTGCAACATCATTCAGTGGTGGGGAGGGTTTTACCCATGACGGACTGGGCTGTATCTACTTTTGTAGGCTTTTCCACTCAAGGGCTCTGATGTTTACATACCAGGCTGTGATTCAACCAGTCAGTGTACTTTCCACCGTACATCTATAGAAGTTTGTGAAAGTTTAGATGACATACTGAATCTTAGCAAATTTCTAAGAAAGTAGAGGTCTCTTTGTGATAAATGCAAAAGGGGTGAGGCTTCTCTTATTCATATGTACTGGTCCTGTCCTAGCTTAGAGAAATTTTGGAAAGATGTTTTTATAACTTTATCCTGTATTCTGAATCACCTCTTAGAACAGGCATGGGCAAACTACGGCCCGCGGGCCATATGCGGCCCGTTAAGCTTTTTAATCCGGCCCGCAGAACTTGATGAAATTATATTAATAAACCTTGTTAACGTTTTTTTCCCCGCAATTCTGGCGTTTTCCCAATAGATGACGCACTCTATATACATTTGTGGCGACCCATTTCCTGGCACATCCGAACCGGCTCACAATTAGCCAGCATTCCGGCTGAGGGAGATAGCCTGCGGGGATTTGCGAGCACAGAGCACAGAGCCTCTGCGCCACGTCGGGGGGGGGGGGGGGGCAGGTTGAGGGAGGCTTAAAAGTGAGGCTGGGGATTTCGAATAAAGTTTTTTTTCTTCGACTGCAGTTACCGACTCCGTGTCGTAATTTTAGCGCTGCATGTAGCACACCGCTACACATTGACCTTTGTTGAGGTGCAGGGTATTACTCCACATTTGCACTTTACTCTTTGTTCGGCTCAACCTATTTGTGTGAACAGGCGTTCAGCGTCATGAACATCAACAAAGCCAGCCACAGATCCAAGTTAACTGACCAACACCTCAGATCCATCCTGAGAATAGCCACAACAAAACTAAATCCAGACTTTGATGCGCTGGCTAAAAAGGGAGACCAACAACACTGTTCCCACTGAAATTAAAAATAAGTTTCTTTGTTGTGTTATGTAAAAAATGCATTTGAAAATATTTTTCTCAATAAACCTTACATGTTACATGTCATTTCTGTTAAGTGATGGACATGAGTAGTGCGCAGGTGCACGTACGTTCTCAAAATAAAAAATGCGCTCCAGATCAAATAACGCGCTCCGCATACTGGCGCGCTGTCACTGTTCTGTCTTTGTGCTGGTCGTTGTTGAGTTTTGGCACAGGGGACAATTGAATAAGAAGGAGCAGGACAAGTAGACCTGCATCTCCTACCGTTTTTGAAATAAAGACAATCAGGAGGAGAGTGATGATGATAATATCTTGAAGGATAACAGAATTTTCAGTGCTTTAAAATAATAACTGTTACTATTAAAACAAGCTGTATTTTATTCATTTAATTTTCAGTGTTTTAAAAGTCATTTCAATAAATAGCTAAATACCATGGGACTTCAAAGACAGATATTTTGTTGTAATGCATTTGTTCATTTTCAATTGAAATTAAAGCAAATGTTTTCTACTTATCCCATGATATTTTATTTTCTCTTATGAGGTGTATTACCAAAACACTCCGTCCATCTGCTCCTGGTCCGGCCCCCCTGTCAAATTTTAGAACCTAACCCTTTAATTGCTCTGTTTGGTTTTTTGGGTGAGTCAGATATACGTTTGAGTTCGACTAAGTGTCGAATATTATCTTTTGTTTCTCTCCTGGCTAGACATTTAATCCTCCTTAGATGGAGAGATGTTGCCCCGCCCACGCATGCTCAATGGCTTAATGATATTATGTCCAGTTTAGACCTTGAAAAAATTCATTATTCAATTCTTAATTCGGATATAAAGTTTCATAAGGTCTGGGGACCTTTTATTGAGTACTTTCATAACCTTCCTCTTAATTAAGGTTTTTTTTCAGTCCGTTAATTTCAGCTCTTTTTTTTGGTAGTAGGCATTATTATTTTCTGTTTTCAAGTGTATTTACAGTTTTGGTGGTTTGAATGTCTTGATTTATATTCTCTATATTGTGTTGTGGTTGGTCTGGAGTTTTTTTGTTATTGTGGAGTTTGGGGAGGATACTAACTTTACATGACTTTCATTTGGGTGCTTTCTCAATGATCTTTTTTGTATTATATTACTATTGTATGTTTATTTTTGCACTGTATTTTTTTTATTTTGGTTTGGGGTTTTTATCTGTAGTGTTGTAGAAAATGTATTTAAAAAAAAAAGAAAGTAGAGGTGTTGCTGTGCTTTCTATGTTATAGAACTTACATGCTGAACCTAGGATAGATCCTCTGAAATGATAACACTGAGAAATTTCATTGTTGTAAAGCACAGAAATGGTCCCTTCAGCTAAATTTGTCCATGCTGACTGTGATGGCTGTCTACACTACTCCTATTTGCTACTTTTGGCATGTATTCCTGCACTTTTTCTATTCAAGTTGTTGTCCAAATCCACCACCTTCTGTGTCTGATCTTCAGACTTAAAATTTCTCCCCTTCGCTTCAAACCAATTACCTGTAGTTTTAGTCTTCCATCTCAGGAAAGAAATCTCTATCCTTTCTATGCCCCTGGTAATTTTATAAACCTCCATAAGGTCATCCTTTAGTATCCTAAATTCCACTGAAAATTAAATTAGTCTATCCAGTCTCTTCTTACAGTAAATGCTCCATTCAAAACAGTACTGTAGCGATAGGAATTGTACACTTTTCTCCTACTTGTAGACTGCCCAATGTTTTGTATAGCTGCAATATGACATTCCATTTAGCCTATGAAGGCAAACATAGTGAATGCCACCTGTGCAGCCATTTTTGGGGAGCCATAAGTTTGCACCCATGCTCCCTATATGTCAGCACTCTGAGGTCCCTGCTGTTTATAGTATATGTCCTGTTTAACAAACTAAAAGCATGTGCCTTACTTTCACAGGACAGTGTTGGGTTTCTCACTGCTTGTGCAAAGGACATCGTTCATAAGGATATTACCTTCCAGCATTACTAGGGTAGAGTCAGGAAATGATTCTTCTCCTTCCTGACATGTCAGTTTCTCAAACAGGATAAAGAATTCCAAGGATTTCATTGCCTTTTTTGAAAGACTTGTTTATCGTGGACTGCCCTGCTTCTAGATACCTTGGCCATCAACTCCAACTCTCCCTGTCAGTCCCTTTTTAAGGAAAGTTGTATTTTATAACGTAGAAACAAAAACTGCTGGAGGATCTCAGTATGTTGAGCAGCATCTGTGGAGGGAAATAGTTGGCTTATCTGTCAAGACCCTCATCTACACTGAAAGAAAGGAGATAACCAGTATAAAAAGTTGGATCCAGGTGAGGAGCGGTTGATATGCAGATGCAGGAGGGGAGAGTGGCAATAGTGCTAGAAGCTGGGAAGTGACGAAGGGTTCAAGTTGATGGAATATGATAGGAAAAGGTAGAGCATGGAATCATCTTGGGGGGGGTGGGAGTGGGGAGAAGAGATGGGAACAGTAGGGGAAGGGTGCCAGTGAGAGGAGTGTGTAGATGATGAGTGGGTGGAAGAAGGGAAAGAGACAGGATGATGGGAGTTAGATGAGGAAAGAAAAAAGGGCTGGGGAAGATGATGACATAGAGAATTCAATTTTGATGCTACCAGGCAGAATATAAGGTGGTATTTCATTTGTGTTTAGCCTCCATTTTGTAGAAGAAGCAGAGGATGGATATCAGTGTGGGAATTGGTGGGGGTGGGAAGGAGAATTGTGAGTTAAATTGCTGGCAACTGGGAGCCATTGTGGTCAGTGTTTAGTCTCACCAAAGTGGAGTAGGCCACAACTGGAGCATCAGATGTAATAAATAAGGCCAGAGGATATGCAAGTGAATGACTGCCTCATGTGGAGTGGTTTTTTAGGGCACTGGATGGTGGTGGTTTAGGAACAGGTGTTATATGTCTTACAGTTTCAGGGCAAAGTGCCTGGGGAGTGAGAAGATGGGTCTGGTGATGTGAGCAGATTACGGAGTCACTATGACAATGGTAGAATCTAATTGTAGCTGAGAAAAGTTGTGAATAAGGATGAATATATAGGTTGGTGGGTTGGTAGTTGAGAACCAGGGAACTCAGTCTCTGTTCTGTTTGGGGGGGTGGGATACCCACTCTAGCCTCACCCCATCTGAACGTAATGAAGGGTCTCAACCTGAAATGTCATCTTTTTATTTCTCTCCAAAAGATGCTGCCTAACCTACTGACTTCCTCCACTATCTACCTCTTGCTGTAGGTTCCAGCATCTGCAGTCTCTTGTGTATATATGTTTTTATATTTTATATTTCAAACTCCAATGAGAGTTTGTTAGTATACAAAATCTCTCCTTCAATGACAAATTTACATCCAAAAAATCAATTTTGTCTATAGTTGTTACATGTATTGCCTTTCTAATTGGTTACTAAGGCTATATTTTTTTTTGCCACAATATGTTTATTTGCATTTTAATACCATGAAATACTAAGGCTGTATTTTAACTTTTAGTGGTTATTGTACAATGATATTTGATCCCTTTTGTGTTTTCTACAAATGTTGGTATCTTAACATTTTTCCACTGCATTCAGTTTTACATACCATTGATCATGTTCTCGTTCAATCAGTTCACCTGTATCTCATCCCAAGTTGCCGTCTAGATCTGTGTAATTAGAAAATTGGATTTGTTAACTGTGATCTCTTCATCCAAGTCCTACAGATTAATAAAGATGGTCAGTGGGCATTAAACAAATATGGCTGCTGTATACCATAATAGAGCTAGCAGGTGTTGGTGCAGTATTGCTCTAACATAGGTGTATGATGTTACTGGTCGTCATATGTCAGAAGTCTGTCTCTTCTTGGTAAAATATGCATGATTATGCTATTATTTAATTGGATGAAACTCCTGGAAGATGTGACTGGAGCAAGTCTGTCAAGGCAGGGTCACAAGACAAGATCACAAGTCAAAGGAGCAGAAGTAGGCCATTCGGCTTATTGAGTTTGCTCCGCCACTCCACCATGATACCCTGACTAATTAGGTACCTATCAATCTCCTCCTTAAACACCCTTAATGATCGGGCCTCCACAGCTGTATGTGGCAGCGAATTCCATAAATCCACGACCCTCTGGCTAAAAAAATTTCTCATCTCTGTTTTAAATGGGTAGCCTCTAATTCTAAGACTGGCGTCTTGTCCTGGACTCACCCACCAAGGGAAATAGCCTTTCCACATCTGCTCTGTCCAACCCTTTCAACAGTCAAAATGTTCCTATGAGATCCCTCTCATTCTCCTGTATTCTAATGAATACAGTCCAAGAGCCGACAGACGCTCCTCATATGTTAGCCCCTGCATTCCAGGAATCTTCCTCGTAAATCTTCTCTGAACTCTCTCCAACCCTTCTAAGATAGGGGGCGCAAAACTGCACACAGTATTCCAAATGAGGTCTCACCAGTGCCCCACAGAGCCTCATCAACACCTCTTTACTCTTATACATTATTCCTCTTGAAATGAATGCCAACATAGCATTTGCTTTCCTTACTGCCGATTTAACCTGTAGGGTATCCTGCACGAGGACCCCCAAGTCCCTTTGCACTTCCGATTTTTGAATTTTCTCCCCATCTAAATAATAACCTGTCGGATTATTTCTTCTTCCAAGAATGTACAACCATACATTTCTCAACGTTGTATCACACTGCCATTTCTTTGCCCACTCTCCTGAACTGACCAAGTCTCTCTGCGACCTTTCGGTTTCTTTAACACTTCCTGCTCCTCCACTATCTTGGTGTCATCTGCAAACTTAGCCACAAAACCATTTAATCCATAATCTAAATCATCAATATACAGTGTAAAAAGAAGCAGCCCCAACACCGACCCCTGCAGAACACTAGTAACCGGCAATCAATCAGAATAGGATCCTATTATTCCCACCCTTTGCTTGCTGCCTATCAGCCAATACTCTGCCCATTCCAATATCTTTCCTGTAATTCCATGGGCTCTCACCTTATTAAGTATTTTCTTGTGCGGCACCTTATCAAAGGCTTTTTGAAAATCCAAATACACAACATCCACAGCCTTTCCCTTGTCAATCTTATTTGAGATTACCTCAAAAAATTCTAAAAGGTTGGTGAGGCAGGATCTTCCCCTCATGAAACCATGCTGGCATGGTCCTATCTTGTCATGCACCTCAAGGTATTTCATAACCTCGTCCTTGAAGATCAACTCCAATAACTTTCCAACTACCAATGTCAGACTAGTATGTCCGTAATTTTCTTTTTGCTGCCTCCCTCCTTTCTTAAACAGCGGAACTACATTTGCAACCTTCCAGTCCTCCGGAACCATGCCAGAGTCAATTGATTCCTGGAAGATCATTTCCAATGCCTCCACAATCTCTAAAGCCTCCTCCTTCAGGACCCATGGGTGCACCTCATCCAGTCTGGGAGACTTATCTATCCTTAGTCCATTTAGCTTCCCAAGCACTTTCTATCTAATAATCTTGACTGTACTTCATTCTAATCTCTGAGACCTCTGGCTATCAGGTATGTTGCTAACGTCTTCCACTGTGAAGACTGATGCAAAATACTCATTTAGTTCCTCTGCCATCTCTTTGTTACCCATTATAATTTCTACAGCATCATTTTCAGTCGGTCCTATATCTGTCCATGTCACTCTTTTACTCATGTATTTTTTAAAAACTCTTAGTATCCTTTTTTATGTTAGTTGCCAACTTCCTTTCATAATTCATCTTTTCTTTCCTAATGATTTTCTTAGTTTCCTTCTGTAAATTTTTAAAAGTTGTCCAGTCCTCCGTTTTCCCACTCATTTTTGCTTCCTTGTACGCCATCTCTTTTGCTTTTATTTTAGCCTTGACCTGTCTTGGGGTACAGTGGGTGAGTGGTTGATTTGGTGAAATAGTAGTCAGAGTTCAGGACTGTTGATTCACATGTGAACTTGAGGCCCACTGAAAGGATCAACTTATTTTGCCATATACATTTACATGTACAGTGAATTCCAGTGAATGAGGACTCATCGGGATCAGTACATTTTGGCTCAATTAAGCAGTTGCCCCATCTAGCTGAAGTTTCCTAGAAATAGTTAGAGGTATTAAAAAAAAGACAAATTGCAGTTTAACTGGGTAACAAATTACTTATTTAATGAAATACAGAGCATATTAGAACATTACCAATACTGCTACACAACTATAAAAATGTATTGATTCCTTATACAGTAATTAGCAATGGAAGAATTCATCTGGTATACCTTGCCATGTTCTTTTGACAGTAAATAAACAAGATCAGCTTAGTCACCCGGTGCAGCTCAACACACACAAAATGTTGGAGGAACTCCGGTCAGGCAGCATCTACAGTGACATGCAAAAGTTTGGGCACCCCGGTCAAAATTTCTGTTACTGTGAATAGCTAAGCAGGTAAAAGATGACCTGATTTCCAAAAGGCATAAAGTTAAAGATGACACATTTCTTCAATATTTTAAGCAAGATTACTTTTTTATTTCCATCTTTTACAGTTTTAAAATAACAAAAAAGGAAAAGGTCCCGAAGCAAAAGTTTGGGCACCCTTCATGGTCATTACTTAGTAGCACCCCCTTTGGCAAGTATCACAGCTTGTAAATGCATTCTGTAGCCAGCTAAGAGTCTTTTATTTCTTGTTTGAGGGATTATCACCCATTCTTCCTTGCAAAAAGCTTCTAGTTCTGAGATTCTTGGCCGTCTTGCACATACTGCTCTTTTGGGGTCTATCCACAGATTTTCAATGATGTTTAGGTCAGGGACTGTGAGGGCCATGGCAAAACCTTCAGCTTGTGCCTATTGAGGTGCGTTTAGGATCACTATCCTGTTGTAGAAGCCATCCTCTTTTCATCTTCAGCTTTTTTACAGACGGTGTGATGTTTGCTTCCAGAATTTGCTGATACAGGCAGTCCCCTGGTTACGTACGAGTTCCGTTCCTGAATCCATCTTTAAGTCGAATTTGTGCATAAGTTGGATCAAGTACATCTGGTATTATTTAGTGTCAGTTAGCCAAACATTTGTCTTAGTATATATTTTATCTTTCTATGCATATAAAACACTTAAGAAACGTATGTATTCTAATAATTAAACCACTGCGTTGCTTAGTAATAATTGTAGCTTTCATCGGGGCAGGGCCTTTCCCATGCTCCATTATTTTCACTTTATCCTTTAAAATTTTTCCGAATATAACCTAACGCTTTTCTAATGAGCGATGGTGTTTCAACTCTTTCCAAATGCTTTATTATTTCCACTTTATTTTCAATCATGTTCGCTTCCCATCAACGGAACAGAAACACTGTGGGTGGCAGGTCCCGACCTCCGCCAGCTCCCGAGGTCTGCTGGGTCCTAAGGACCACCACACTGAATTCCCCGGGTCCGAAAGTCCACTGCACTGAGACAGGTTAAATGGGACAGGTAGGGGCTGTGCTGGATTTGGATACTGTATTTGATCCTCCATGATATTCCACATGGGAATTTAAACTGGGGGTGGCAGTGTTTTTTTATGAGGTCGAGTTGCGTGCTCGACATCAGCTCGACACGGATGGTACGGGAGTCACTAGATCAACATCAACCCGGCACGGGAGTGGTCTGTCACTGGATTGAATTCAGGAAACTCCATTCTTCAGCCCAGCGCTGATCTCATTGCGCCACCAGCCAACTGGAACAGGGGGTCGGGGTCAAGGTGAATCGTGTTAAGAAAAATATAAGCCAAATACAAAGTTACACACTCAACACAGTGTCAATGGTAACGACTTAAAATGGTGGACGGTGTTCTCTTCCCTCGGTTCGTAAGTATGAATTGTCTGTAAGTCGGACGATCGTAACTCGGGAACTACCTGTATTTAATTGAATTAATTCTTTACTAGTGAAATGTTCCCGTGCCATTGACTGCAACACAAGCCCAAAGCATGACCGATTCACCCCCTGTTCTTAACAGTTGGAGAGGTGTTCTTTTCATGAAATTCAGCACCCTTTTTTCTCCAAACATACCTTTGCTCAATGTGGCCAAAACATTCTATTTTAGCTTCATCAGTCCACAGGACTTGTTTCCAAAATGCATCAGGCTTGTTTAGATGTTCCTTTGCAAACTTCTGACACTGAATTTTGTTGTAAGGACACAGGAAAGGTTTTCTTCTGATGACTCTTCCATGAAAGTCATATTTGTGCAGGTATCGCTGCACAGTAGAACAGTGTACCACCACTCCAGAGTCTGCTAAATCTTCCTGAAGGTCTTTTGCAGTCAAATGATTTTTTTTTGCTTTTCTAGCTATCCTACGAGCAGTTCTCTCGGAAAGTTTTCTTGGTCTTCCAGACCTCAACTTGACCTCCACCGTTCCTGTTAACTGCCATTTCTTAATTACATTACGAACTATTACAAATTATTTTAATTTTCAGAGTGCTAGACAGCTGCTCAGAGGACCCCATGGGACAAGGTTTAAGGAGTTTTATTGAGAAGCTTTATAAAGCTTTAAAATTTGCATTGCCTGGCCTTTCCTAATGATGACTGTGAATAAGCCATAGCCCTAACAAGCTAATTAAGGTCTGAGACCTTGTTAAAAGTTATCTGAGAGCTCAAATCTCTTGGGATGCCCAAACTTTTACATGCCACTATATGCAAAATAATAAACGGTCGCTGTTTTGAGCCGAGACCCTTTTTCAGGACTGAAAAGGAAGTGGGAATAAGCCAGAATAAGGGGGAGGGGGCAGAGGCTAGCTGGAAACTGATAGGTGAAGCCAGTTGGGTGGGAAAGGTCAAGGGCTATAGAAGAAAGAATCTGACAGGAGAGGAGACTGTAGGAGAAAGGGACACGGGGAAATAATAAGCGGGTAGGAAGTGAAAGGTCAGGGAGGGAATAGAGGAAAGTGGCAGGGAGTTTATGGAAGCATCCTTTTGGTGATGTCTGAAGTTATGGAGGATAATGTGTTGGATCTGGAGGCCGATGGGGTGGCAGGTGACAGTTGATGGACTGCCTTCATACAATGCTTTCAACGACTGTATCCTCTGAATCTTCATTTTCATTGTCGGACTCAAGTTGATTGCTGATACCTTAATTCTTTGTAGTTCCTAACTTGTAATAGTGAATTAATTTCATTTTAACTCCTAGCCATTTCTGATACTTCCAAGCCTCAGTGTTTGGTACCACAGTGAACAAAAACAGTTCTGAGTGGTTTTGCTGCTTTTTGAACAGAAACACATGCAACTGACAGTATTTAAATACAAAATGTTTGAGGAACTCTCCAGGCCAGGACTGATGAAGGGTCTTGGCCTGAAACATTGACTGTTTACTCTTTTCCTTTAATGCTGCCTGGTGAGTTCCTCCAGTGTTTTGTGTGGATTACTTTGATTTCCATCATTTGCAAATTTTCTCTTGATTGTGACTATTTAAAAACTGTTCTAAGCACGGTGTAGTGTCTAAAGGCTGATTTATAGCTGTGCGTACGGGCTGCACCGTAGCCCTGATTTTCACTTCTGCGTTGCTCTACGCCGTAGCGAGCATGCATTGGCGTGCACCAAAATGCTAGTTGGCGGTGGGGTTTCTATGCCACTGTGTTACGTTTCTTCGTGAGAGACATGGATGCGGAAATGCATTTCAAACATTTTCGCATGTCAGCAGGTAGATTTGATGATTTGGTTCATCTATTTCGCATCGGTGTACAGACATAGCAGAGAAGAAGCAACCAGAAATGGTTAGGAGGAAATGAGATGCTACCAAGCAGACCAATCACAGTTGTTGAAGTCTGTGTCACCACAATGCTTGAGTTACTTTTTGGGGGAGGTATGCGGTACCTATGGCATATATGCAAAACACAAGTATAAATCAGCTTTTACAGCCTCACATACATGCTAGTTAGAAACTATTCAGCAACTGCCGCCTTCTGTCCCAATGAAGTGGTTTCCTGTCCCAAATCAGTGGCTACCCCAAATAACCAATTTTCCCAATTAACCAAAGTCCACTGTATTAGTGGTTTGCTGTAGTTTGTTGACACAACTTGCAACAAAAATATTGTTCAAAAATGATAAAGAATTATAAACAAAGTTAGAGGTTAAAGTACAGATATGGAATAAAATGTACATAAATAGTAGCCCTGACGAAGGGTCTCTGCCTGAAGCGTCGACAGCACTCCTCCCTATAGATGCTGCCTGGCCTGCTGTGTTCTACCAGTATTTTGTGTGTGTTGTTTGAATTTCCAGCATCTGCAGATTTCCTCGAGTTTGCTACATAAATAGTAGCATGTGTTTCCAATGTAAACAGCATTATGTTTATAGAACAGTGCACTTACTGAGATTATATATAGCTAATCTGATCAACTGGCCCCTCTATCTTCCCCCAGGCAATTGATCAGATTAGCTACCTGGGGAAGAAACTTTTAAAGTGGCATGAAGTTTTTGTGTTTATAGCCCTTTTGTGCTTTCCAGAGGGGAGTGTTTGGAAAAGGTAGTTTATAGAGTGGGTAGTGTCCAAATGTTCTATTACTGCCTGCTATTGACATAGAAGACGTATATCTTGTGATTATCCAGGTGGTCCAAAGCTGAGTGCTCATCTGTCAGAATCATGTATCATGATTTTGGTTTGGGGGATACCCATTTTTCCAGCTGGTCCAGATAAGGCTACAAGCTTTGATGGCCTTCCTCACTGCCCATTAATGCCCCCCTCCCCCACCACCATCTTGATGTCATCCGCAAATTTGATCCATTTTACCACATTATCATCTGGATCATTTATATAGGTTACAAACAACAATCTTTGTGGCACACCACCAATCACAGACCTCTTGCTAGAGGCAACAATGTTATAAGTATGTTTTGGAGAATTAATTTTTGAAAGTATTGAAACATTTATTCAACTCAAACTAAATCTTGAAACTTATGAAAGCAGTTCTGTACTAGTTGTAATCTGAAATTGGATCTAAGTCGGAAATTTAGAAATTACTGTACATTATTTTTTCTCATCATGAATCATGTGTAGGCTTTTTAAGCAGATGTGCAGAATATGAATCATGTGGTGATCAGTGACTTAGGAAGTTTGGACACTGTTTTCTGATAATTGCATCATTAAGTATAGTTACCTCATTGCCCATAAGGATTGGACAATGGCTTTATGGATAGTTTCGTGTGCACACTGCTTAAACCGTCAGATTTAGTATATTAGATGAATGGTTTTGTCATTTAGATCTCTCAACACCACAGTCATTTTGCCTCTGCCAAGGTAATTTATAAGATAGAGTTTATAATTTAACATCATATCCCTTGTTAAAGTTGAGAAAATTCAAGTAGTAAACAGATAGCTTATCTTTTGGGGTCCTTATTGCAGCAGTGAGAGGTTGAAGCCAGTGTTCAAGGACATCTTGAAATTCAGCAAAGGTTTTCAGTACACCATCAGGTGCCTGGCACATTTCCCACATCTACTAAATTCCCACATACTACTTAGTTTTCTAGCCATACATTATCTGAAGGATAATGAACAACATCTTTATGTTGAAAAAATAAGTTAGCATGTCTATACTGAAGCTAAATGCTATTTCACAACATAAGCCAGTTACATTAAACCTAAAGCTGATTATGATGTGCTGATAATGTAATTAACAATAAATTAAATATACTGCCTAACAACTTGTAAATATAATTCCATGATTGGGTCATTTAAAATCTTTATTACACTTTTAAGTTGGAACACATTTTAAAAATTATTTTTATGATATCTTGTATCCTTAAGCTGAGGAGGTAATGTATCATAGAACATATAACCATATAACAATCACAGCACGGAAACAGGCCATCTTGACCCTCCTAGTCCGTGCCGAACCCTTAATCTCACCTAGTCCCACCTACCCGCACTCAGCCCATAACCTTCCACTCCTTTCCTGTCCATATACCTATCCAATTTTACCTTAAATGACACAACTGAACTGGCCTCTACTACTACTACTACAGGAAGCTCATTCCACACAGCTATCACTCTTTGAGTAAAGAAATACCCCCTCGTGTTTCCCTTAAACTTCTGCCCCCTAACTCTCAAATCATGTCCTCTAGTTTGAATCTCCCCTACTCTCAATGGAAACAGCCTGTTCACGTCAACTCTATCTATCCCTCTCAAAATTTTAAATACCTCGATCAAATCCCCCCTCAACCTTCTACGCTCCAATGAATAGAGACCTAACTTGTTCAACCTTTCTCTGTAACTTAATTGCTGAAACCCAGGTAACATCCTAGTAAATCGTCTCTGCACTCTCTCTAATTTATTGATATCTTTCCTATAATTCGGTGACCAGAACTGCACACAATATTCCAAATTTGGCCTTACCAATGCCTTGTACAACTTTAGCATTACATCCCAACTTCTGTACTCAATGCTTTGATTTATAAAGGCCAGCGTTCCAAAAGCCCGCTTCACCACCCTATCTACATGAGACTCCACTTTCAGGGAACTATGCACAGTTATCCCTAGATCTCTCTGTTCCTCTGCATTCCTCAATGCCCTACCATTTACTCTGTATGTTCTGTTTGGATTATTCCTGCCAAAATGTAGAACCTCACACTTCTCAGCATTAAACTCCATCTGCCAACGTTCAGCCCATTCTTCTAACTGGCATAAATCTCCCTGCAAGCTTTGAAAATCCACCTCATTATCCACAACACCTCCTACCTTAGTATCATCAGCATACTTACTAATCCAATTTACCACCCCATCATCCAGATCATTTATGTATATTACAAACAACATTGGGCCCAAAACAGATCCCTGAGGCACCCCGCTAGTCACCGGCCTCCATCCCGATAAACAATTATCCACCACTACTCTCTGGCATCTCCCATCTAGCCACTGTTGAATCCATTTTATTACTCCAGCATTAATACCTAACGACTGAACCTTCTTAACTAACCTTCCATGTGGAACTTTGTCAAAGGCTTTGCTGAAGTCCATATAGACTACATCTACTGCCTTACCCTCGTCAACATTCCTCGTAACTTCTTCAAAAAATTCAATAAGGTTTGTCAAACATGACCTTCCACGCACAAATCCATGCTGGCTACTTCTAATCAGATCCCGTCTATCCAGATAATTATAAATACTATCTCTAAGAATACTTTCCATTAATTTACCCACCACTGATGTCAAACTGACAGGTCTATAATTGCTAGGCTTCCTTCTAGAACCCTTTTTAAACAATGGAACCACATGAGCAATACGCCAATCCTCCGGCACAATCCCCATTTCTAATGACGTATTAAAGATCTCCGTCAGAGCTCCTGCTATTTCTACACAAACTTCCCTCAAGGTCCTGGGGATATCCTGTAAGGACCCGGAGATTTATCCACTTTTAAATTTCTTAAAAGCGCCAGTACCTCCACCTCTTTAATTGTCATAGGTTCCATAACTTCCTTACTTGTTTCCCACACCTTAGACAATTCAATATCCTTCTCCTTAGTGAATACCGAAGAGAAGAAATCATTCAAAATCTCTCCCATCTCCTTCGGTTCCACACATAGCTGACCACTCTGATTCTCTAAGGGGCCAATTTTATCCCTCACTATCCTCTTGCTTTTAATATAACTGTAGAAACCTTTCGGATTTACTTTCACCTTATTTGCCAAACCAACCTCGTATCTTCTTTTAGCTTTTCTAATCTCTTTCTTAAGATTCCTTTTACATTCTTTATATTCCTCGAGCAATTCCTTTACTCCATGCTGCCTATATCTATTGTAGACATCCCTCTTTTTCTGAACCAAATTTCTAATATCCCTTGAAAACCATGGTGCTCTCAAACCTTTAACCTTTCCTTTCACCCTAACAGGAACATAAAGATTCTGTACCCTCATAATTTCACCCTTAAATGACCTCCATTTCTCTATTACATCCTTCCCATAAAACAACTTGACCCAATCCACTCTCTCTAAATCCCTTCGCATCCCCTCAAAGTTAGCCTTTCTCCAATCAAAAATCTCAACTCTAGGTCCTGTCCTGTCCTTCTCCATAATTATATTGAAGCTAATGCTATTGTGATCACTGGACCCGAAGTGCTCCCCAACACATACATCTGTCAGCTGACCTATCGCATTCCCTAACAGGAGATCCAACACTGCCCCATCTCTAGTCGGTACTTCTATGTATTGTTGCAAAAAACTATCCTGCACACATTTCACAAAACCATCCAGCCCTTTTACAGAATGAGCTTCCCAGTCTACGTGTGGAAAATTAAAATCTCCCATAATCACCACCTTGTGTTTACTACAAATATCATTTAAAGTACATGTATGTTGCCATATACTGCCTTGAAATTAATTTTCTTGCAGGCATTTACAGAGGGATTAAAATAGAAATACAATAGAATTTAATTAAAAACTATATTTAGACAAAAAGACAAACCGCAAATAAAATACTTCAAATGAGTTGTAAAGAATCATTGAAGGTAAGTCCAGTTTGTAGAATCATTTTAGAGTAGTGGTTATTGAAGTTATCCATGTTTGTTTGGGAGCCCGATGGTTGTCAGGTAATAACTATTCATGTACCCAGTGATGTGAGGCTGAGGCTTTTGTGCCTCCTTCATGATGTTAGTAGTGAGAAGAGGGCAGTCTTTAATGGTGGGGATCTTTAGACACTGTTTTCTTGTTGCAGAGCTCCAATGATGGAGAAGACTTTGTGTGTGATGATTAAGGCTGTATTCACTATTTTCTGTAGCCTTTTCTGCACTTGGTTGTGATGTAACCAGTTCGGATAGTCTGCACTGTATTTCTATGGAAGTTTGTCAACTTTTTTGACGACATGCCAAATCTACCACTAATTTCTATGAAAGTAGGGGCACTATTGTGCCACCTTTAGTGATGATACCTTTATTTTGGTCCCAAGACAGATCCTTTGATATGTTAGCACCAATAAGTTTAAAGATACTCTGTTCCCTTAATGAGTATTGACTTATAGACCTCTGGCTTCTTCCTGCTGTAGTCAATCATTAGCCCTTTGGTTTTGTTGGCTTCGAATGAGAGATTTTCAATCAGATTTTCAGTCACCCTCCTATATGTCAATTCCTTACCATTTTTGATTCAGCCAGTAATAGTAGTATTGTCACAAACTTAAGTATGGCTGTACTTAAGCTGTACTTAGCCACACAATCATAAGTGCAAAGTGAGCAGAGCAGGGGGCTAAGCACACAGTTCTGTGGTGCACTTGGGCTAATGGTGAGTGTGGAGGAGATCCATACTTACAGTGGTCTTCCAGTGAGGAAATCAAGTTTCATAGGGAGATACTGAGCCCAAGCCTTGGAGCTTAGTGATGACTTTCAAGGAGTTGATAATGTTGGATGTTGAGTTGTACTCATTGAAGAGTATACTGAGGTTTGCATCTGCTGCTGACCCTGTTGTGATGGTAGGCAATCTAGAGTGGATCCAGTTATGTAGTATTTTATAAATTACTTTATTCCCACTAAGAATATTGCTGCTAGATGTTGTGTTTCCAGTTACATCAATACCTAGGTTACAACAAAGCCACTTTTTATTAGACCATTAAGTAGACTGAACAATATCCCTTTATTAGTCTGTATGAAGCTTATGAATCTGTAGAAGTCCAGAAAGCAGATTGGGTGAATCAAAATGAAACTACACAATCTTTCACTGTCCTCTCGCAAATTTGGATGAGATTGGCACAAAATAGCCTAATGCCTCTACTTTCATAGGCAAAATTTGGCACGTTCCTGTTGACCCTTGCCAATTTTTTTTATTGATGTATCATAGAAAGCATCCTAACTGAATGCATCATGGCTTGACATGACAAGAAACTGCAGGAGGTTGTGAACACAGCTCAACACAACACGGAAACCAGCCTTCTCATTTTGGACTATATGGATTTGATACTTCTTGCTGTGTCAGTAAGGCAGCCAGCAAAATCAAAGACTCCACACAGCCAGGTCATTCTTTCTTCTCCCCCTCCCATTGGGCAGAAGATACAAAAACTTGAAAGCACATACCACCAGGGTTAAGGGCAGTTTCTGTCTTGGTGTTATAACACTATAGACTGGTTCACTGATACAATAGGGTGGGCTCTTGACCTCACAATGTACTTTGTGCCTTACTGTCTGCCTGCACTACACTTTCTCTGTAGCTCTTACACCGCATTCTGTTTTTCTTACAATTTACTATCTCAATACATTGTGTAATTGTACTTGAACTGTTTGCCAGAGAAGTGTTTCATGTGACAATAATAAACCAAATTCCATGTCTGTTTGGTGAAGGGGATGATTTTTAAATCAGACTAGTGTAGGTAATGTGAAAGAAAATAAGTGTAGTGCCATTTGTGAAGAAAAGATGCCTCAAAAAGTCAGCTTTTGAAAGACTTATTGCTACTGTTGTAAGCCAATCAAAATATTAGCAGGATTTGCAATATTGGTCTGTCTCATGCACAACCATTCTGTAGGTTGTTGAAATTGTGTAATTTTCAATAATAATTGGTTCTTGCTGACCATGGGGATGACGTGTTATAAACAATCCATCCTGGCCTAGGACTGAAGGCCATATTGATCATATGAAGCAGGGATGGTATATTTTCTTTCCTGGAAAGTTTCATATTTGTCATTATAGCTAACTGCAATTCTTTTTAAGCTAAATTTGTCTCAAACTGCCTTGTTAGAAATTAAATGCTTTCCCTTGGATTGTTACGCTAACACCTTTAAAATAGTCAGCCAATAACACAACCATAGCGACTTATTTTCTTCATAATAGGGCTCTAAAATGAATTTTAAAGTTGCAGTGGAACTTAAGGTCTTTCTTCAAAACTGTGTTTTATAAGGTGGGGGGGGTCTCAGCGGTTTGTGCTGTTGTTGCCTAGCCCTGGTTTGATTCTGATTTCAGGTTCTGTCTTTGTGGAGTTTGCACATTTCTCAGACATTTAATTCGTCTCCAGTGGGTGCTTTATTTTCATTTTCACATGATGCAGGAGGCCACTCTGCCCATTGGAAAAATGCTGCTTCTTAGTGCAGTCCCATTTTCCTGCATTTCCCCATAGCATATTTCCTTCTGAATGTGTTTCTTAGAGGCCTCTATTAAATCTACATTAACTATCTAACACTTGCAGCACAAATTTCTTCACATTTTAAATCTGTCTTCTATTTGTCAACTATTTGCTTTACATTCTTTTGTAATTATAAGCAACTTTCAAATCTCTAATCTTTCTGAGCAGAAGAGAAAGCTTTCAGATTCTAAGATGTATCATCTTGTAATTGCTCAAATTTGGAATGATCCTTGCCTGTCATATACAGAAACAACTTCATAGTTTTACTTTTCCTACTGTTATCCCAGGAAATGAAATGCAACACCCACTAGTAACAAATTTGCATAATTTCACGAAATACGATAAATAACATGAATGAATTAATGTAGCAGAGCAGATGGGGCGTTTGAGTTCTGTGGATGTTAGGGCAAAGCACTGGCAATTAGCTACCTCAACATTTCTTTTCTCATGATGTAAACAAGCTTTTTGGTCGATTTGCATCTGTGCTTGCTGTTAGTGCTTTCTTATCTCTCCCATTCGATTTATCTTTCATGCCCATTCATTGCCCCTCCTCTCCATCCCTGATTTCCTGCCACCCACCTAATTGAGGGCAATTTAGAGTAACCCATTAAACTATTAGTGCAGCTTTGGAAGATGGCAGTGAAGCCTATGCAGTCATAGAAACTTAACCTGGACAGCACCCAAGGCCAGGACTCTATCCAGGCTTAAGAAGCTATATGGCAGTAGCACACCAGCACACCCACTATTAGAGCCGAATTAGATAAATATTAGCATTGTACCATAATGTTATTAAATTTCCCTTTAAAATAATGACACCATTAAAGAAAATAAAAATGCTTGCATTTCCCAAAGATTCTGAACTGCTTAAAAGATGCTTATAAAATGCAGTTATAAAATTTGAGCAAGTTTTGTTTTAACACAGTACTTGAGGACCTCAGCTGGTCAGGCAACATCTCTGGAGAGAAACAGAGGTGATGTTTCATCAGGACAGGGTTTTGGCCCAAAAAGTTAACTCTTTATTCTTCTGCATTGATATGGCCTGACCTGCTACATTCCTCTAGTGTTTTGTGTCACGATCTAGATTTCCAGCCTCTGCAAAAATCACTTGGGTTTAAAATTGGTTAATCCTTGCCTCAAACTCACTGTCGTTCATCTCCACCAAAATTTGTGGCAACATTTGTCCTGCACATGGGGGATGATCCAGGATTAAGCCTTGCAACTTTGCACAGAAATTCCTGTGGTACTGTTGGTTAGTGGCCAAGTGGTCAAGGCGTGGGTCTAGTGATCTGAAGGTCACTGGTTGGAACCTCAGCTAAGGTAGCATGCTGTGTCCTTGAGTGAGGCACTTAGCCACACATTGCTCTGTGACAACACTGGTACCAAGCTGTATCGGCCCTTGGACAACATTGGTGATGTGGAGAGGGGAGACTTGCAACATGGTCTCCCATACAACCCTGCCCAAGCCTGCGCCCTGGAAACTTTCCAAGGCACAAATCCATAGTCTCTTGAGACTAACGGATGCCTATTGATTAGGGAACATTAGCTGTCAATATTTTTCACAATATCCAAGTTGCACTAAGATTGAAATCTGTTTTATATGCACAACCAATTACAGTAGAATTAATTTAATTCTTTGTGTGGGAAAGAAATAAAAGAATAAAATTGAAGTCATGAGAGAGGGAGGTTGTAGGCTTCACTGAAGGAAGGACGAGGGAATGGAATTGTTGGGGTTTCTCTGCTAGGTGGCAGCCTGGACTCAATAGGCAGAGTGGTGTTGTGCATCATAGTAAATAGCCCTATCAGACCTATTTGGTCCTCAACTCTATATAAACACTTCACAGTTAAATTGAATTGTTCATAACAGAATGAAGGATAAAAACCAGTCTTCATTAGCATGGAATTCTAAGTTGTTACATTTGCTTGTAGAACTGCTGAATCTCTGGAGTTAAGTACATTAACTGCAGGCTGTGATGCAGTTTGTAACTTGAGGCTTACGGTAGTTTTTGGTCCACTTTCTGTCAGTTGTTTTAGAAGATCTACACAGCACAAATGGATCCTCAAGCCCTCAATGCCCATGCCAGTCATGTGCAATAATAGTGTTTATTGGCATTTGGCTTGGGTTCAATTTGCAGTATAAGCAGAAGTACATCAATTGAAGTGGATGCAAAATTATATCTGGTGACTGCAAAAGTGCAGTTGAAAATGGCTATATAATTTTGAAGAAAGCAGAATAGGAGAGTATAGCTAGACTATGTACTTGGATCTAGAAATATCAATCTTCATATTAAATTGTGTTGATACTTTCCTAGTACTTCTACCTATCCTTTTACTGTACATTAAATTTAATTTGGCCCACCTGTATTACAGTACTAGCTTTAATAGACTATGGGTTCTGCTATTTATAAGGAGTTTTTACATTCTCCATGTGACTGAGTGAGTTTCTTTGAGGTGTTCCGGTTTAGGTTGTTTGGTTAATTGGTCACATGGGTGTAATTGGATGGGGTGGGCTTGTTGGGCCAGAAGGGCTGTTACCGTATTGTATCACTACATAAGTTATAACTAAGTTAAAAATGTTTGTTTTCCCCATGGGCTGCTTCACTTTCTCTAACCCAAACGTATTCTTTTCTGCAACTTTAAAAACAACTTAGTTTTGTGCTTTTCCAGTTCTGACAAAGGATCTTTGATGTGAAACACATTATTTTCCCCTTTCCACTGATGCTACCTGACTTGATGAGTATTTCCAGTATTTTTTAATTTGGTATAATTACTTAATTTCTCTCTCAAATATGTTGACGATCTTCACATTATCTATAAAGCAAAAAAAATGTTGGAGATATTCAGCAGGCAAACAACATCTGTAGAAACAGTAGATCACATTTCCTTCAGAACTGGAAAAATGACAAAACTTTTATATCTGAAGCTCCTGAGAAGGTGATGGATGACGCTTAATTTTCTGATCAGAGGTCTCAGAAGTTAGTGTTATGCAATAGGTATGTAAATGATTTGGATAAATATGTACATGGTGTAATTAACAATCTTGCTGGTGATGCTAAATTGGGGGTCTTGTTGATTGTGAAGCAGGTTACATAGAATTACAAAGAGATCTTGATCAGTTACCGAGATGGACCAAGGAATAGCAAATGGGTTTCAAATTAGATAAGTGTGAAGAGATTCATTTTAGGTAATCAAGCCATGGTAGAACTTTTATGAGTGGCAAAGCACAGTTGAGTGCAGTGGAACAGTTGAAGCTAAAAGGCACAATTTGCTGAAAGTGGTTGCATAAGTAGAAAGTGGTGAAGAAGGTATTTAGCATGCTGTCCATCAGTCAGAACAGAGTTTTGGAGTAGGAACATAATGTTGCAGTTACATAAGTTGTTGGTGAGACTGCATTTGAAGAATTGTGTACTCTTATGGATATCCTGTTATAGGAATGATTTTTTGTCAAACTAGAAGAGTGCAAGAGAGATTTACAAGGATGCTACCTGAGTTGGAGGGAAAGCTTGACCATCTTGGTCTTTATTCCTTTAAGCACAAGAGAATGAGGGTGAAACTCAATTTATAAAATCATAAGAGGTCATAATCTTTTCCCCAGCTTTGTGAGTCTAAAGCTCAGGGGCACAGATACATAAAAAAGGATAGATTTAAGAGGCCTGGGAGGTAACTTCACACAGAGGGTAAGGATAACCTAGAATGAACTACCAGAAGAGGAGGTTGAGGCGGGTACAATTGCAGCATTTAAGAGACATTTAGGGTACATGGAGGATAGGAGTTTAAAGGATTATGGGCTGAATGCAGACAAATGGATTAACAGGGAGGGTGACTAGTGAAGCTGAAGGGCCTGTTTCCATGCTTTACAACTCTGAGGAAGAGTGGAAAGAATGAAGGGTGCAGGCTGAGTTTCTGCAAACGACATATTTGCTTTTGACACAAGCAACTGTACCTCCGGAATTCCTACAGTAGATAATTTGTTGCTCCACGTTTCAGCATCTGCACTTTCTTCTGCTTGTGCTCTAGGTGCTATCTGTTAAGCATGGCTGGTCCATCTTGAGTTCTATCAATAAGCAAGGAGGAAAAGGGGTAGTTAGAGAGTGGGGAAACTGCTTGCTGAAATGGTGATACAGAATGTGAGCTACCTGACAGTTTTGTCCTCCTGGCTTTAGTCTCTTTCTGTTTCAATGAAGTGCAATGTTAACACTGTGCAGCAGCACCTCGTTTTCCATCCAGGTGCATGGGACTCTGAATTCAACAATTTGACTTAAATAGCCTTTCCTATTTGTATCAGAAGTGACCAGGTCTGACATAGGATCATCAAAAAAGCTTTTTGTTTCCCTCTGGGTGAAACTAGAATTAGATGCTTTAGGTTTAGGGTAAAATATGAGGGAACTACTTCATTCAGAGGATAGTGTGAGTATGGAATGAGCTGCCAATGAAAGTGGCAGATGCAGGATCAAAGGTAACATTTTAGAGAAGTTCAGATAGGTATGGATGAGAGAGGTTTAGAGGGCTGTGGTCCAGATGAAGGTGGGTGCAGGTCTATGCACTCCCCATCCCTCTCTGCAACCTGTTTTCTCAGCTTTCTATTTCTGATGCAATCATTGACTTAACCTGTGTGCCTTATTTCACGTTTCCATCATCTGCAAGCCTTCTGCTTTTGTTTTCTATGTAGTTAAAATGATAAATTCTGTAACAGTTATGGAGACAGAGCTTTCTCGTCACTATTGGATTTATCAGTAACTATTTGGAAATGATCACTACTGGTTTTGTATGTCCAAATGTGTTAGGTCAGTACTCCATAAGACAAGGGAATAGAATTAGGCTATTAGGCCCATCAAATCTACTCTGTCATTCATCATGGCTGATTTATTATCATCCTTACTGCTGCTACACGACTGTGTAGGAATGAATTTGACAAATTCACCACCCTCTGGCTAAAGAAATTCCTCTTCGGCTTTGTTCTAAAAGGGCATCTTTCTATTCTGAGACTGTGTCCTCTAGTCCTTGACTGTCCCAATATTGAAAACACTCTTTTCACATCCACTCTATCTAGGCCTTTCAATATTTGGTAGGTTTCAATGAGATCTCTTTTCCACACCCAGAGCCATTGAATGAATCAGAATCAGGTTTAATGTTTTTTAATATTTAAATTTTTAACGTTAATGGGCTTAATGGACCTGTGAAAAGAAAGAGTTTTAACATATATTAAGAAAATGAAAGGAGATATAGCTGTTTTGCAGGAAACACATTTAACAGAGACAGAACATCAGAAATTAAAGAGATTGGGTTGGAAGCGTTATTGCAGCTTCATTTAATTCAAAGTCGAGGGGAGTTGCAATTTTGGTTAATAAAACCTTACCAATTAAAACACAAAATGTACTGATTGATTCTGTGGGGAGATACGTGATTATACATTGTCAAATCTTTTCAGAATTATGGACTCTTATGAACATTTATGCACCAAATGAAAATGATGCAAAATTCATACAAGAAGTTTTTTATGAATTTGGCCGATGCACATGATAAAATATTAATAGGTGGAGATTTTAACTTTTGTTTAGACCCAGTTCTAGATAGGTCAACTAAGGCTGTTACAAAATCAAAAGTAATAAAGTTAACTTTATCATTGATGAAAGACTTAAATTTGATTGATATATGGAGAAGAATTAATTCAAGAGAAAGAGATTCTTCATTTTATTCATATAGACATAAAACTTATTCAAGGATTGATTTTTTCCTATTATCAATGAATATTCAGGATAGAGTGAAAAGTGTGGAATATAAAGCAAGAATACTGTCAGATCATTCCCCCTTGATACTGATACTGATAAGGAGGAATTGATTTACAGATGGAGATTTAATTCAATTTTATTAAAACGTCAAGATTTTTGTGATTTTATGAAAAAACAGATCCAATTTTTTTTGGATACAAACTTATATTCAGTTGATGATAAATTTATATTATGGGAAATGATGAAAGCATATTTGAGGGGTCAGATAATAAGTTATACTTCTAAAATTAAGAAGGAATATGTGGTGGATATAGATCAATTAGAAAAAGAGATTACAAAATTAGAAAAAGAATCCCAAAGATATATGACAGAAGAAAAACGGAGACAACTTGTCAATAAGAAGCTACAATATAATACACTCCAGACATATCGAACAGAAAAAGTAATTATGAGAACTAAACAGAGATATTATGAATTAGGTGAAAGATCACACAAGATTCTTGCTTGGCAGTTGAAAACAGAGCAGGCTTCCAAAACAATAAATGCAATTAGAACAAGTGCAAATAAAATCACTTATAAACCTTTAGAAATTAATGAAACTTTAAAAAAATTTTACTCCGAATTATATCAATCAGAATCACAGAATGAGGTTGCTGAGATAGAAATTTTTTTTATCACAAATAACTTCCAAAATTGAATTCGGAAGAACAGAAAGGATTAGATATGCCCTTTACATTGAAAGAGGTTGAAGAAGCTTTAGGATCACTCCAGAGTAACAAATCTCCAGGAGAAGATGGTTTTCCGCCTGAATTTTATAAAAAATTTAAAGATTTATTAATCCCTCCTTTTATGGAGTTAATGTATCAAGCAGAAAGAACACATAAACTTCCACAATCTTTTTCAACAGCAATCCTAATAGTATTGGCAAAAAAAGATAGAGATCCTTTAAAACCAACATCATATAGGCCTATCTCTTTATTGAATACAGATTATAAAATAATAGCAAAAAATTATTATCTAAGTATTTACCAAAATTAATACATATGGATCAAACAGGCTTTATCAAAAATAGACAATCGGCGGATAATATAACTCAGTTACTTAGCATAATTCATCGGGCACAAAAGGAGGAAATGAGTGTGGCAGTTGCTTTGGATGCAGAAAAAGCATTTGATTGATTGGAATGGGACTTTTTATTTAAGGTATTGGAAAAATATGGGTTAGGAAAATCTTTTATAAAATGGATTAAAACCTTAAATACTAGTCCCAAAGCTAAAGTAGTGACAAATGGTCAAATTTCAACATCATTCCACTTAACAAGGTCAACTAGACAAGGCTGTCCATTATCACCAGCCCTATTTGTATTGGCGATAGAACCATCAGCTGAATTAATTAGAATGGATCCAGATATGGTGGACTTCAGAGTTAACCAGGAGGAATATAAGATTAATTTATTTGCTGATGATGTTCTGATTTATTTAACAAACCCATTGCATTCGTTGCATAAATTATCTTTTAGATTGGAAGAATATGGGAAAATATCAGGGTACAAAGTAAGCTGGGATAAAAGTGAAATTTTACCCCTTACTAAAGGAGATTATAGTCAATGTCGATTAGTAACCCAATTTAGATGGCCGACAAATGGTATAAAATATTTAGGTATAAGAGTTGATAATGATAAAAAGAATTTATATAAATTAAATTATTTGCCATTATTGAAAAAATACAAGAAGATCTTAATAAATGGATGATGTTACCAATAACATTAGTAGGTAGAGTTAATGCTGTAAAAATGAATATATTTCCTAGATTACAATATTTATTCCAAACATTACCAATACAACTGCCCTAGAAGTTTTTCAAAGAGTTGAATAAATATGTGAGGAAGTTTCTTTGGAAAGGTAAGTTGTCAGGAATATCGTTGGAAAAATTGACATGTAAATTTGACCTAGGAGGGTTACAACTCCCAAATTTTAAGAATTAGTATAAAGCAAATCAACTTAGATTTATTGCATCTTTTTTTGATGAAGAAAAACCGGCATGGATTGGAATAGAATTAGATAAGATACGAGAACATATACCAGAAGATTTTATATATAAATGGGAATCCAAATGGATACTGGAAAAGAAAGAATCTCTTACATTAAAACATTTGATTGATTTATGGAATAAGGTAAATATGGATGATGAGATAAAGAAATCTTTATTAGCAAAGAGAACCCTAATTCAAAGTAGACTTATTCCTTTTACAATGGATAATCAACTTTTATATAACTGGTTTCAAAAAGGGATCAGATATATAAGTGACTGTTTAGAAGGAGGTATATTGATGTCATTTGATCAATTAAAGAATAAATATAAAATATCAAATAACACTTTTCTGTTATTTTCAATTAAAGGCCTATTTAAGAGGTAAACCGAGTCAAACAATGTTAATGCCAAAACCTAATGATATAGAAACTTTAATTCAAAAAGGAAAAATTAAAAAATTTACGTCTTGTATATATAATTTGATTCAAAAACAGACAATTAAACCAGGAATTCATAAGTCAAGACAAAATGGGAAACTGATTTGAATATTAAAATTGATGAAAAAATTGGTCAAGACTATGTCTTGATAGTATGACAAATACAATTAATGTCCGACTTAGTACAATACAATTTTTACATCAATTATATATTACACCACAAAAAATAAATAAATTAAACCCAAATTTATCTGACCAATGTTTCCGATGTAATCAAGAAATCGGTACTTTTTTACACTCTACTTGGACTTGTTTTAAAATTCAACCTTTTTGGATAAATTTAAGACTTTTACTGGAACAAGTTATTGGAATACAACTCCCACATAGCCCAATATTATTTTTATTAGGCGATATTGAAGGGATAATACCGAAACCTAAATTGAATAAGTATCAGATGTAGTTCCTCTTGTCCAGGTGTCATATCTACCTAATTTACCTTTAGACCTTTCAGCTTTCTAAACGCCTTCTCCTTATTAATAGCAACTACACTATTTTCTGGCCCTGACTCTTTTGAAAATCTGATATACTGTGCTGGTGTCTTCCACCATGAAGAATGATGTAAAATACTTAGCAAGTTCATCTTCCTCTTCTTTGGCCCCCATTACTACCTCTCCAGTGACATTTTCCAGTGGTCTGAAATCCACTCTTGCCACACACACACACAGACACACACACACAGACACACACACACAGACACACACACACACACAGACACACACACACACACACAGACACACACACACACACACAGACACACACACACACACAGACACACACACACACACACACAGACACACACACACACACACAGACACACACACACACACACACACAGACACACACACAGAGACAGACACACACACACACACACACACACACACACACACCCTCCCCTCCCCGTGGTATTTGTTGGTTGCCGCCTTTTTGGTTTTTCAAAGCTTACTAATCTTCTAACTTCCCACTAATTTTTACTATACCTTGTGCCCTTTTTCTTTTACACTCTCTTTCACTTGGTTGCCATGGTTGCTTTATTTCTCTCTTACCCCCTCCCCCCTTTTTAGAAACTGCTGATTCTTTGGGATGAATCGATCCTTTGTCTTTTGAATTACTCCCAGATACTTCAGCTATTGCTGCTCTACCATCAGCTCTGCTAGTGTCCCTTTCCAATCAACTTTGGCCAGCTTCTCTCTCTGAAACTCCCGTTAATGCACTGTAATACTGATACATCTGATTTTTAGCTTCTCCCTTTCAAACTGTAAGGTGAATTCTATTATATTCTGAATGCTGTCTCTTAAGGGTTCTTTTACCCTAAGTCCCCTTCATTACACAATACCCAATCCAGAATTGTGTTTTGCCTAGTGGGTTTGAACACAAGTTGCTCTAAAAAGCCAACTTACAGGCACTTTACAAATTCCTTCTCTTGGGGTTCAGCATCAACCTGATTTTCCCCAATCTACTTGCATGTTGAAATCTACCCCCATGATCATAAGACATAGAAGCAGTATTAGGCCATTTAGCCCATCAAGTCTGCTCCGCCATTCTATCCTGGCTGACTTATTACCTCCCTCAACTCCATTACCCTACCTTCTCCCCATAACCTTTGATGCCCTGACTAATCAAGAACCTATTAACCTCTGCTTTAAATATATCCAGTGACTTGGCTTCCACAGCCTAGCGAGGCAATTAATCCCACAGATTCAGCATCCTCTGGCTAAAGAAATTCCTCCTTACCTTTGTTCTAAACAGACGTCCCTCTATTATCATAACATTGTGTTTTTTTTAATTCATTCATTTTCTATCTCCTGTTGTAATTTGTAGCCCACATTCCAGCTACTGAATTGAAGGCCTGCATTTAACTGTCATCAGGGTCTTTTTGTCCTTGCAGTTTCTTAACTCTACTCACAAAAATTCTACATCTTTTGATCCAATGTCATTTCTTTTTAGGGATTTGATTTCATTTTTGACCAACAAAGCCACTCTGCCCATCTGCCTGTCCTTTTGATGCGGTGTGTATTCTTTAATGTTCAGCTCCCGAGGATACCTCCAAAGTGGAACTTGCAAATAGTGAGACTTGCTGATTTCAGTGGTCTAGTACTCAGCTTTTAACAATGGAAAATGACCCTTTTATCATTATAATGATTATCTCATTACTGATATCACCTTTGTAAATATTTTCATTGCACTTTCTCTATTGCTTTCATATTCTGTTTTTACTTTGATAATTAATTGTCCAATCGGATAAATGTTCTTGTTTTGTAATATCATTACTAATATTTTTCTCCTTTTTTTACCTCCAGACATTAGTGCAAGAATAAGATCGTCCAATCCCTTAATAGACTTCCGGATGTAACTCATATAAATCTGACTTTCAACCTGGATATGAAGACTGAGATAACTTCTGATGCACCCAGAAGACAGGAGAGTTCCAAGGAGTCATTAATGAACCCTGAGCCAATCCTGGCAACAAAAAGTTTTAGTACAGACGTTGAAATGATTGCAAGTAAAGTTGGAAATGACTTCACTCATATTTGTGATTCTGGAAAGCCAATCAAAGGCATGAATGAGAACAGATTAGAACAGGAGAAAATGGTTGTTGCTAGAAAAAAGCGTAAGAGCCAGCAGGCTGGTCCATCAGAAACTCAAAACTCTAATTTGAAAGATCACCCAAGTAACATTGGTTTGAGGCCTCATATGCAGTCACAAGACCATGCAGATGATTCTTCTGTTAGTGAGTGTGTTTCATCACCTTCTTCAAGTCTACATTTTGGAGACTCTGATACAATGACTTCAGAAGAAGAGGAGATTCCAGATAGACATTCCCAAACAGTATTGAGTGGCACAAGTAGAACAATTGATTCAAAAATGCACAAGTGGCCAAGGTCTGAACAGGAATCTATATCAGGGATTTTAATTAAGCGACCTTGTCTCCCAAATAGCAGTCTACGGAGGTCTCAACAGAGAAAGAAATTTAATAAACCTAATGTTTCTCAACGGACACAAAAACAAAAGGAGCGTATTTTATTGCAGAGGAAGAAAAGGGAAGTTTTTGCTCGTAAGAAGTATGCCTTACTGTCAAGTTCTAGCAGTTCAGGTGATAATGACCTGAGCAGTGAATCCTCCTCCAGCTCTTCCACTGAAGGGGATGATGATTTATATATGACAAGGAATGAAAGCCACCAAAATAATACAACAGTTGCCTCAGGTAAAATTTTCAGCTTTTATAAATTAGAAAAATAATAAGTTTGTGCTGAAGAAAACTTCTTGATTCACTAGAAAGATTTACTTCCAATTAACTGTGCAATGATATAACTATTATTAGCATTTGAGCAATTGTTAATTTAACTCTTTCTAAAAGTGGTAATTTTAATATAGACAATTGTTATGCTGCAAATCTTTTGTCCAACAATTATCTAACAAACAATGGCACAAGTTCTATCATTGATGCAAATTGATATTCAGATAATGAATCTTGAAGCCTAATTGCATTTAATCACTAAGAATGAGAAAAAACTGCAGGTATACAAGAGCACCACCACCACCACCTTAAAATTTCCCATAAATTTGCATCCTGGCTTGGAATCGCATTGCTTTTTATTCATTGTTACTGTGTAATCTCCTGACCAGTAACCCACCTTTATGCTTTCTGTCAGTAGAAACAATTCTGCTAGGCATAGTAGCTAGGCTACATGTGAAGGCCAGTAGCTGGACTTCGTTGTCAGAGGCTATTTGAGATGCGAGTCATTGGGAGTATTTAACAGGTGATACGAGCTTATCCCCAATACCAACTCCAGTTATAACAACCTTAAGGAACCTGTGAAAATATACTTGCTACATCTATAAATAATAATTGTTATTCAGTACAGTTTGTGCTTCCTCAGCTTATTTTAATAGAAATGCAAAAGGAGGTGTTTTAAGGATACTGAAGCAAAATGGTGATGAAGTACCTAAATATGTCTAAACCTTGACCTAAATTTACCTAATCCAATTTCCTCTTGTGACCAAGTTCATATTTCAGTGCCTTTCCTTTGCGACACATTTGTCAATGTGCAGGTGCCAATTTCCACCTGAAAGGTCTAATCAGAACTGTGTAGATCTTGTCTCTCTGCTTACTATCTTTTGCTAATTATTTATTTGTTAATAGGTATAATAAAAACTTGTTATAAAAAAAGCTTATTTTCAGACAAAATCCTTTTGTAATGCTTTGTAAATTTTTTGGTCTGAACCAAAAATGAATGCAGATTTGTCCTCACTGAACATTTGAAGAGCTTCTGTGATATCCTCCCTCATTATCATAGTGCGGGGGTCGGCAGCCTGCGGCTCCCGAGCCATTTGTGGCTCTTTCACCTCTGTGCTGCGGCTCCCTGTGGCTTTGGGAAATAATTGGTCAGTATTTAATTAAAATGTATTTTATGTTAGTTTGTTAGCTTTTGAAATGTAATTCTAAATTTGAAGATTATGGTGATCTTGTACAATCTAAGTGTGGCGACACATTTCCTGACACATCCGAAACGGCTCACAATTAGCCAGCATTCCGGCTAAGGGAGATAGCCTACGGGGGTTTGTGAGTACGCGTCTTTTGCAGCATCTGCGTCCATGGGGGCTGGGTTGAGGGAGGCTTAAAAGCAAGGCTGTTTAGTTCGAATAAAGCTATCTTTGACTGCAGTTTACTGACACCGCTACAACGTGTTTTTATCGCTGGCTGTCCAGACGGAAGGTGCTGAAACGCTTTGTCGCGTGTCTGGAAGAAGTGAAAACTTTCCTGGGCAGCAAAGGGCTCACCTTTCCTGAGCTGGAACAGCCAGAGTGGCTGGAAAAGCTACACTTCATGGTAGACATGACAGCGCACCTGAACACGCTGAACACAGCTCTTCAACGGGGTAAGGACGTACAGCCCTGCACATGTTGGAGGATGTTTTGGCATTCGAGCGCAAGTTGACGTTGCTTGCCAGAGATTTACAGAAAGGCACTTTGTCTCACTTCCCCAATTTGAGAGAGTTCAAACAAGGTCACGACATGATAATTTCGGAGTATTTACATTCTGCAATCATCGCAATGCAAACATCGTTTGGGAAACGCTTCTGTGAGTTCAGAGAGGAAAAAAACACATTATCCTTCCCGGTCACTCCCTTAAGCATCGATCCTTCCCTACTGAATACGACTGCATTGGCAGGTGTGAGTCAACCTGATCTTGAGATGGAACTGGCCGACATAGCCGACAAAGACATATGGGTGTCCAAGTTTAGACGCTTGACAGCAGACCTTGAAGATGTTGCCCGTCAGAAGGCCGTTCTTGCTCAGAAACACAAATGGAGTGATATTGAAAACCTTCCAAAACCGGACAAACTTGTGTTCGAAACATGGAATGCTATGCCCGACATTTATGTAAACATTAAAAAGTATGCGCTTTGAGTCCTGTCGATCTTTGGATCCACATATGTAAGTGAGCAGGTGTTCTCCAACATGAACTTTATTAAAAACAAACATCGCGCACGCCTCACAGATGACAGCTTGCGATCTTGTGTAAAGATGAAGGTGACGTCATACAGCCCTGATGTGCAGACGCTGTGCGCTGAGGTCCAGGAGCAGAAATCCCATTAACCAAGTATGATAAATATTTTAATTGCCTATTATTTTATGTATATTCATATTTTTTCATTGTTCAGTGAAATAGTCCTTTTATTTTTCAGGCTGACAGCTGGCTGATGTTATTTTTGGTTTGCTGCTGGCGGAAAATTTAAGTTCGGCGTTTTTCATAAATACAAGAAGGACTCAAATAGACATTGAGTATTTTACTTAAAAGTAACTTTCAACCCAACGTCTTTTTTTCGGAGTTCAAAATGTTTTTGTTGCATGCAGAAATGTAATTTCGTTTTCTGTGCAGGAGTTCATCAATTTCATAAATGCAACACATTATAGTTTGTTTATACATAGCATAAAGGCAAAAAAAAACGTTGAATGCAGTGTTATTTCATTTTAAATGTCAAACGGGTTTTGCGGCTCCCAGTGTTTTCTTTTCTGTGGGAAACGGGTCCAAGTGGCTCTTTCAGTGGTAAAGGTTGCTGACCCCTGTCATAGTGGCTTCACTAATCAGGATTGCATACCTTCTCTCACTTGTAGATTCTGAACTCTGGAATGTTGAGTTACCACTCCTGTCTTCCTTTCACTCATATTTCTTTTGCCAGCAACAGAAACATTCCTATGTCTGATTAATGCTCTTAAATTCAGCTGAACTCCTTGCATTGAAAATTAGACTTTGCATTGTATACATGCTACGTATCACTCATGTTTGCTCTGCCTTCTGGACTGACTTAGTTTTCCTTTGATGTTTGACTGCATCTTACCTTCTCCCCCCACCCCAACACCCCCCATCTATTTTGTTTCTTTCTCCTATCAACTTTGTTTAACCTCATCACAACAGTCAACAGTTCTGCCAAACACCTTTGCAGGAATGTATGACGTGTTCTGGATCAAGTATAACTTGTCCATCTTGTATTAGTTTTACCTTCCCCAGCACCTGTACAAGTAATCCAAAACCCTAAAGCTCTCCCTCTTTCACAGACCTTTTGTAATTTATTTTTTATTGAAGTTCATCATCAAACAAACATTTCCATAAAATGTATTTCAGACATTGTACATATATATCATATAATCATATATATCACAAATCTCCACAAAGTATTTATCTGAGGTATACACTTATAGAAAAGAGTGGAAAGAAAAAGCAAGCAAAAGGAAAGAACTATGTACAAGTAGGGAGTGATCTTTTGTTTTTACACAGATTCATTGATTTGTGAGAATAAAGTCAGGCCTATGAGGCATTATGTAGTTAAAGCATTTCTCCCAGTATGAATCAAATTGTTCCAAATTGGATAAAATTCTCTTAACGTTTGATTGGATTTAATAGCCCATTGACATTAAAAGAAATGAATTTTACCTTGTCCTTAGCCATCTGTTTTTATGTTAATGTATCATTGAAATTAGAATAAAACTTAGAACGAATAAGAACCAAGAAACACAAATAATAACAAAAATGGCAACGAACGTGTGATTCCAAGGCTGAGGTCTCTAGTAGATGACCCTGCGTTGAGCTAGAGGAAATGTCTAGCTATGGAGGATAACCCCTCCTACTTGTGAGTTGAGGGCCCCCATTGCAGTATTCATAAAAGTCAGTGAACAAATCCATTACACAAAAAAGATTTCCCTGTGTACTCCTCCATAGAGGGGGTGGGATGGCCCTGTTGGTGAGGAATGAGATTCAGTCCTTTGCAAGGGGGAACATAGGATCAGGAGAAGTAGAGTCTGTGTGGATAGAACTGAAGAACAGTAAGGGCAAAAAGACCCTAATGGGTGTTGTCTACAGGCCACCAAACAGTAGCATGGATATTGGGTGCAAGTTGAATAGGGAGTTAACATTGGCATGTAGCAAAGGTAATGTCGCAGTAGTTATGGGGGATTTCAACATGCAGCTGAACTGGGAGAATCAGGTTGGTGCTGGACCCCAGGATCGGGAGTTTGTAGAGTGCCTACGGGATGCATTCTTGGAACAGCTTATATGAGAGCCGACTAGGGACAAGGCTATTCTGGATTTAGTGTTGTGTAATGAACAGGATTTGATAAGCGATCTTGAAGTAAGGGAGCCATTAGGAGGTAGAGACCATAATATGATAAGTTTTTATCTGCAATTTGAGAAGGATAAGGGCAGATTGGAGGTGTCAGTGTTGCAGTTGAACAAAGGAGACTATGGAGCCATGAGGGAGGAACTGGCCAAAGTTAAATGGATAGATATCCTAGCAGAAAAGACAGTGGAACAGCAGTGACAGGTATTCTTGGGAATAATGCACAAGGTGCAAAATCAGTTCATCCTCTGGAGAAGGAAGGATTCAAAGGGGGGAAAGGGGCCACAGTGGTTGACAAAGGAAGTCAGAGATTGCATAGCATTTTTAAAAAAAGGAAGTATGACAGGTGAGTGGGAGGGCAGATGATTGGGAAATTTTTAAGGAACAACAGAACTTAACTAAAAAGACAATATGGGGAGAAAAAATGAGGTACGAACGCAAGCTAGCCAGGAATATAAAGGAGGATAGCAAAAGCTTTTTTAGATATAGGAAGAGAAAGAAGATAGTTAAGAACAATGTTGGGCCCTTGAAGAATGAATTGGGTGAAATTGTTATGGGGAACAGAGAAATGGCAGAAAAATTTAATAATTACTTTAGATCTGTCTTCACTAGGGAAGACACAAGCGATCTCCCAGATGTATGGATGGGCCAAGGACATGGGGTAACAGAGGAAATGAAACAGATTGACATTAGGAAGGAAACGGTGATGAGTAGACTGATGGTACTGAAGGCTGACAATTCCCCAGGTCCAGATGTTCTGCATCCTAGGGTAATAAAGGAGGTGGCCCTGGAAATTGTGGATGTATTGGTAATCATTTTCCAATGTTCCTTAGATTCAGGATCAGTTCCTGAGAATTGGAGAATGGCTAATGTTATCCCACCTTTTAAGAAAGGTGGAAGGGAGAAAACAGAACTATTGTCCTGTCAGCCTAACATTAGTAGTGGGGAATATGCTTGAGTCCATCATTAAAGATGAAATAGTGGCATATCTAGATAGCAGTGATAGGATTGGGCCGAGCCAGCATGGATTTACCAAGGGCAAATCATGCTTGACTAATCTATTGGAGTTTTTCGAGGATGTAACCAGGAAGTTAGACAAGGGAGATCCAGTGGATGTTGTGTACCTCGATTTTCAGAAGGCATTTGATAAGATCCCACATAGGAGATTGGTGGGTAAAATCAGAGCTCGTGGCATTGAGGGGAAGATATTGACATGGATAGAAAAACTGGTTGGCAGATAGAAAGCAAAGGGTAACAGTGAATGGGTGTTTCTTGGAATGGCAGGTGGTGACTAGTGGGGTGCCACAGGGCTCGGTATTGGGACCACAGCTGTTAACAATTTACATCAACAATTTAGATGAAGGCATTGAGAATAACATCCGCAAGTTTGCTGATGATACTAAACTGGGTGGCAGTGTGACGTGATGAGGATGTTAGGAGAATTCAGGGTGACTTGGATAGGCTGAGTGAGTGGGCATATACTTGGCAGATGACGTTTAATGTGAATAAGTGTGAGGTTATCCACTTTGGGAGTAAGAACAGGAAGGCAGATTATTATCTGAACGGTGTAGAGTTAGGTAAGGGAGAAATACAAAGAGATCTAGGAGTCCTTGTTCATCAGTCACTGAAGGTGAATGAGCAAGTGCAGCAGGCAGTGAAGAAGGCTAATAGAATGTTGGCCTTTATTACAAAGGGAATTGAGTACAAGAGCAAGGAAATGCTCTTGCATTTGTACAGAGCTCTGGTGAGACCACACCTGGAGTATTGTGTACAGTTTTGGTCTCCAGAGTTAAGGAAGGACATCCTGGCTGTAGAGGAAGTGCAGCGTAGATTCACGAGGTTAATTCCTGGGATGTCTGGACTGTCTTACTCAGAGCGGTTAGAAAGACTGGGCTTGTACACGCTGGAATTAAGGATATTAAGAGGGGATCTGATTGCAACATATAAGATTATTAAGGGATTGGACAAGATAGAGGCAGGAAATATGTTTCAGATGCTGGGAGAGTCCAGTACCAGAGGGCATGGTTTGAGAATAAGGGATATGTCATTTAGGACAGAGTTAAGGAAAAACTTCTTCTCCCAGAGAGTTGTGGGGGTCTGGAATGCACTACCTTGGAAGGCAGTGGAGGCCAATTCTCTGGATGCTTTCAAGAAGGAGCTAGATAAGTATCTTACGGATAGGGGAATCAAGAGATATGGGGACAAGGCAGGAACTGGGTATTGATAGTAAATGATCAGCCATGATCTCAGAATGGTGGTGCAGGCTCGAAGGGCCGAATGGTCTACTTCTGCACCTATTGTCTCCATATATATATATATATATATACACACACACACACATATACATATTAACGCACACACATATATACGTGTGTGTGTGTGTGTGTATATATATATATAATACAGACACATACATTACACACACACATATATTACATATATATTCTCATTTTGGTGGGGAAAAGGAAGTAAGTGAGCGAATAAATAATAACTAAGTAATATAAATTCCACATTATAAGTATTTCTCGAGATAGGTATATCACAGTCTACTTTTGCTTCCGTTTAGCTTCTCAACGTTTTTAAAGTTAGCCAAACCTTATGGCTCTTCTGAAGAGAGTGAGGACTGTCTTTGGGAAACTCCCGGTCTCTTCCTGATATATTTCTCTCGGCCTCCTCCCGTCTCCTGCCTTCTCGATTCTCGTACTATTTCCCAAGCGGAGTGAGATAATTCCTCAGTCACTCTTTCCCTCGTTTTGGTCACTCTGATGGGCAACCCTCTGGGCTTCATGTCTGTAGTCCCCTCTTCCACTGTCTAGTACAACTGCGTCCTGTTGTCATAAAACACTCGAAGTTTAGCAGGGTATGGAGTTTGAAATCTAATCCTTTTTTGCTTAAGTGCTCGCTTTACTTCGGAATATTCTTTGCGTTTCTGCAGGACCGCGGGGTGGGGGGGGAATTCTGAGATCATGGCTGATCATTTACTATCAATACCCAGTTCCTGCCTTGTCCCCATATCTCTTGATTCCCCTATCCGTAAGATACTTATCTAGCTCCTTCTTGAAAGCATCCAGAGAATTGGCCTCCACTGCCTTCCAAGGTAGTGCATTCCAGACCCCCACAACTCTCTGGGAGAAGAAGTTTTTCCTTAACTCTGTCCTAAATGACATATCCCTTATTCTCAAACAATGCCCTCTGGTACTGGACTCTCCCAGCATCTTGGTCGAAATATATTAATTTATCGTCGAAAAACACTCTCTTCTTACCCCAGGCCCTTCATAGAATCTCCGCCTTGGTGCTGTACCGAAGGAATTTAATTATTATTGAGCGTGGCTTTCTATCCCGGGTAGGTTTCGGGACGAGTGCACGATGGGCTCTTTTGACTTCCAGCTTCATAGCTGAGGGAAGATCCAGCACATCCCGCAGTAACTTTCCGACAAACTCTTGTCTGTGCTCCTTCGGGAACGTTGTAGATTCTGATATTTTTCTGCCGTAATCTTCCCTTCAAGTCGAGCAGTTTACCTTCTTGGTGATGTAATATTTTTATTGTCTTACTCAGTATCCGTTCCACGTTTTGAACGCGATCTTTCACCTTCTGAATTCGGGTCTCTGCCACCACTATTTTTTGATTGATGCTGGTGAGCTCTGACTTAATATCATGAAGCTGCTGTTTTAAATCTTTCTGGAACTCTATTTCTTTCAGGATTTCAATCACATTCGCCACTTCGCCTGAACAAGACCCAGCGTCTGCCTCGCTAGCACACGGTCGGGTGGGAGAGCCGCTCGCTGCACTCCTCTCGGCCACAGTGTCGCTTTTTTTAATTCCATTCCTTTTTCCCCATTCTTGCCACTCTTCAGTTCAAAGATTTTTCAAAAAATATTATATTTGATGGGTTAATGGGGCTTAATGCGCGTTTTTCTGGAGGAGCTAGTGATTCATGCTGCCATTCTCGACGATGATGTCACCGGAACCCCTCACAGAACTTTTTGCCACATATTCACCTGACCTTTACCCACTATCACATAGCTTGGGAAGGATTCTAAAGATTGCAGCTTTAGAGTTGCTGCTGTTTAATCTGACCTAGTTCCCTAAATTCATTTTGTAGGATTCGCATCTCTATTTATGCAGTTATTACAAATGTCTACCCCCACTCCACCCCTTGCTGTTTACTCTCCCATTCCACTCAACTGTTTGTTGATTCACATCTGTGGCCTGAGATTTGGTCTCCCAATTTCTAACCTACAGAAGCTGTTCATGAGCCTGCCTGCCTCCCTTCCTCTGCCTGGTGACCATTCTTTTCATCCCATAAGCAGAAGGATGAACACTGCTAAAGGCATGCTGTACACAGAAGTTTAAGCCTTATAAATGAGTTATGCAACACTGAAACAGATTTTTTGGCTCACTATATCCATGATGATAAATATCTATCTATACTACTTCCATTAATAGATTGTGGTGCCTCCAGTCATTGCTAAAATACTAATATGGTGCTCAATCTGGTAATTTTTAAATTCTAAGTTCCAAATTTTATATAGAGATCAGCTTTTAATCAGCAAAGCTGCAAATTATGCATTTGAGCCTACATTTGGAGGGAGTGATTGAGTAGTCAAAGAGGAGCATAACTGACAGATAGTTTGATATAAAAAACATAAAAGTTTTGAGTATAGTAAAAGTTCAATAATCTGGCAGTTTCAGTACTTTGATGTTGGACAAGCAGATTTTCCAGACTATTGGAGTTTAGCTGGAGTTGGAAATATACAAGTAATGTGTACCCCATTCAAGTTGCAAACCTGATCTTCTAGCTGTGCCCTGCTTGGACTCCGAAGTCTCGTCTTGCATACTAATGGTGAGCCAGTGTTTACAATGGATAAAATCAGCGTAGATGTCAACTGCAGATAATCCAACTGCTTTCATGCAATATTATTGACAATTGCATCTTCCAAATTTTCATTGTAACATTCAAGATTGTTGATACCTTAATTCTGCATAGTTCATAGGACTGCCTTAATGCTAAGGGATTTGAATAGACCAGGAAAGTTTTTTATATTTAGATTATCCTCATTGGGGTGTGTGTGGCGGGGCAACATTCAACTTCCTTTCAGGAAATGAGCTGGATAAGTGGTGAAGTGTCAATGGGGTAGTACTTTGGGACCAGTAACCATAATTCTATTAATTTTAAAGCAGTAATAGAGAAAAATGGGACTGGTCCACAAATTAAAGTCGCAACCTGACAGATCTGCAGCAACTGTGTGCTGCTATCATGTCAACATGGACCAGAAACTCTAAGGAATGTTTCTTGCACCTTTTTGTATTCATGGCATTCTGTGAATCTTCCATACCACCACTTACCAAAGATGCTCTATTGGATTGAGATCTGATGACTGTGGAGGACTTTAGAGCACACTGATCTCATTGTCATGTTCATGGAATCACTTGAGATGGCATGCTTTGTAACGTGGCGAGTTATCTTGCTGAAAGTAGCATTAGAAGATAGACAGTCTATGGCCATAAAAGGATGCAAATGGATATAATGAACATGGACATGGTGTAAATAGGAGGGGTTAGGGTTTGGGTGTTCTAGATTTGCTTTTTAGCTGATTCTGCACAACATTTTGGGCTAAATGGACTGTTCCTGTGCTGTACTCTATATTCTAATCAGCAGCGATACTTAAATAGGCTGTAACACTTTAACAGTGCTCAGTTTGTATTAAAGGAGCCCAGTGTGTGCCAAAAAACATTCCCTGCACCATTATACCACCAACAGCAGCCTGAACAGTTTTCACAAGGCAGGGTATGGATTCATGTTGTTTACACCAAGTTCTGCCCCCTACAGTCTGCATGTCGCAGCAGAAAATGAGATTCGTCAGACCACATGTTTTTTTTCCAATCTTCAACTATCCAGTTTTGCTGAGCTTGTACCCATTGTAGCTTCAATTTCCAGTTTTTAGCTGACAGGAGTGGAACCTGGTATGGCCTTCTGCTTCTGTAGCCTATCACATCAAGGCTAGATGTATTGTGCATTCAGCGATGCTCTTCTGCACACCACTGGTGTAATGTATGGTTATCTAGGTTACTGTCACCTTCCTGTCAGCTTGAACCAATCTGGTCATTCTCTTCTGACCTCTCTCCTAAACAAAGTATTTTTGCCCACAGAACTGTCACTCACTGGATGTATTTTGTTTTCACATCATTCTCTATAAACTCTAGAGACTGCTGTGTGTGAAAATCTCAGGAGATCAGCGGTTTCTGAAATACTCAATCCACCCTGTTTGGAACCAACCATCATTTTTCATGGTCAAAATCACTTAAAGCACATTTCTTCTCCATTCTGATGTTTCGTCTAAATAAAAACTGAACCTCTGGACTATGACTGCATGTTCTTATGCACTGAGTTGCTGCCACGATTGGCTGATTTTAGATACTTGCATTAGGAGTGGGTGTACCTTTTAAAATGGCCACTGAGTGTATATGTCCTGGACACAAGTGGACAGGTAAAATCATTATAGACACTATTCACCCTGCAAATTGCCTTTTCCAAATGCTCTCTTCTGGAAAACACTATAGGGTTCATGCCATCTGAAAAGTTATTCCACCAGGCAGTTAGTCTTATCAATCATTTTAGTTAGCTCCCTCCCCATCACCTCTATTTATTGCGTTGGTTACTATACAGCACTGTAAACGCTTTAAACTACTTTTTATAATGCTGTTTATATTATAAATGCATGCCTAGCATTTATGTATTTATGCACATTCTATCCCATATCTGTATTTTAACCTCTAACTTACCTTTATATAATTCTTAGAATTGTTGAATGTTTTTGTTGAATGTCATGCCATAGCAAATTGCTAATATGTGTAATTGCATATAGTGAATGAAGTTGATCCTTGATTTGATACAATCACTATATTTAAGAGGCATTTAGACAGGTACCAAAGGGCCAATTTCTGTAGGAAAAAACTACTCCAAGAACTCGGTAGGTCAAGCAGTATATGTGGAAGCAAAGAGATTGTCAGTGTTTCAGATCAAGACCCTGCATCAGGACTACAGACAGAAGAAAGGCAGTATTTGGAAATGAGAGAGAAAGGTGCGATAGAGGCTGGTTGATAATAGGTGGACTAGATGAGGCAGTGGAGGACTGCGAATGATGGACAAATGGAGCTAGTTGGTGAGGAAGAGAGGCAATTCTGGGACAAGTTGGTGGCTCATGGATAGAAGCATACGGGAAAAAAATTGAAAAGATGGAACCAGGTGGGGAAATGTAAGAATAAAGGCTGGAATGTAATAAGTAGAACTAAATAAGGATGGGGTGGAACCTATTGAGTTGGGGGATAGAGAAATAAACCTAAGGGAGAAGAAACCCAGGTGGATGGGTGAATTCATAATGGGCAGGTGAAGCCAGGAGGGGGAGAATAATCTAACAGAGTGGGAGAAGGGATGGGAAAAAGTGAACAAAGGGGGAGAGAAATTTGGTGGACTGGTAGGAGTGTGGGTTACTGTAAATTGGAAAACTCCTTGTTCGTTCCATTGAATTATATGTTATATATGTTATCCAAGTGAAATACGAGGTGTTACTCTCATTTGTGCTGACTTCATGGTCAAAGACAGACAAGTCACTGTAAGAACAGAGCGGTGAACTGAAGTGGATCAGAATTAGGTTTATTATCACCGACATATGTCGTGAAATGTATTGCCTTGTGGCAACAGTATAGTGCAAGTTATAAAAATGACAATTAACAAAAAATAAGTGAGTAGACTTTGGTGACATACCAAGTGTCCTCAGTTCTTAATTGAGGAGACTTGGTATGTCACCAAAAGACAGGAGAAGTCAATGCTACTGGGCAAAGTTGTTGAAACAGTTCACCCTAGTCGTCTTGGGCATCAGTATGATTGCTGCCATTTTGAAGTGAGTGGAAATCTCTGACTACTGGAGTGACAGGTTGAAGATGTCCTTGAACACTCCAGCCATTTGATCAGCACAGATTTTCAGTAACCTGCCTGACACTCCATTGGGGTATAATGCCTTGTAAGGCTTAAGGTCTGGTTTGAAAATACTTAAGATAGCCTTTTGGGCATATTGCAGGTGCCCCACAAAACAGTTGCCTCGTCTATGCTGATCTTTCTGACGTAGGGGATGTCACATCATTAGCACCAAATGCATTACACCACATTAGAAGAGGTGCATGTGAATCTAACATGGAAGAACTAATCCTTCAATAGTGGTGAGGGAGGAACATGTACTGCACCACCTACTAGGGGTGGAATGAAACAGTGAGGTGTATAGAGAAGTATGTACAGACCAGGGAGTGGCAGAGAGACTGGGTCTTATGAAATGCAAAGTGGGGGAAAGGGGAAGATGTGGCTATTGGTGGGATCCTGTTGCAGCTGTTAGAAGAATGAAGAGTGATATGCTGGATAATAGGGGGATAGAGTAATAGGCAAAAATAAAGGACAAAAATGAATTGCTGATAGTGGCACATTTGAAAAATTGAAGCCTGGAGCTGTGGGACATAGAGAAAAAGACAAAAGGTACTGATTCACAATAAAGATGGTAGATTGTAGGATGTGGAGGGAAAACTCCCGAGAAGAGCGGTGAATTGATTGTACCCAAGAACCTGCCTAGGGCTAAACTCGTCTGAAAACAGAACTGGTAACCCCCACCTTGGACAAGCTGGTGACAAGCTAATTTAAAGTTCAAAGTAAATTTATGATCAAAGTGCATATGTCAGCATATACAGTACTGAGATTCATTTTTTTGCAGTCATACTCAATAAATCCAATCATAATGGAATCAATGAAAGACCACACCAACAAGGTGGACAACCAATGTGCAAAAGACAAAAAAAAGTACAAATATGAAAAGAAAATTAAATAAGCAATATTAAAAAACATGAGCTGAAAAGTCTTTGATAGGGAGTCCATAGGTTGTGGAAACAGTTCACTAGGGGGCAAGTGAAGTTGAGTGAGATTACCCCTCTAGTTCAAGTGACTGATGGTTGTGGGGTACTCACTTTTTCTGAACCTGCTGGTGTGAGTCCTGAGGCACCTGTACCACTCTCCTGATGGCTGGAAAGAGAACATAACCAGGATGATGGTGGTCCCTGATGATGAATGCTGCTTTCTTGTAACAACGCTTTGTGTAGATGTGCTCATTGGTGGGGAGGGCTTTACCCATGATGGACTGAGCTATGTCCACTATTATAGGATTTTCTGTACAAGGGCATTTCCATACCAGACAGTGATGCAGCCAGTCAATATACTGTCCACCATGTATCTATAGAAGTTTGTCAAAGTTTTAGAGGTCATGCTGAATCTTCACAAACTTCCAAGGAAAAAGAGACTCTGCTGTGCTTTCTTTGTAATTGCACTTGCTTGCTGGGCCCAGGAAAAGTCCTGAAGTGATAACACAGAGGAATTTAAAGTTGCTGACCCACTCCTCCTCTGATCCCCCAAGAAGACTGGATCATGGACCTCTGGTTTCCTCCTCCTGAAGTCAGTAATCAGCTCCTTGGTCTTGCTGACATTAAGTGAGAGTGACATTGTGTTGTGGCAACACTCAGCCAGATTTTCAGTCTCCCTCCTATATGCTGATTCATAACCACCTTTGATTTGGCCAACAACAGTGATGTCATCAGCAAACTTTAATCTGGCATTGGACCTGTGCTTAGTATCTCGGTCATAAGTGTGAAGCGAGTAGAGCAGGGGGCTAAGCACACGTGTCGCACTTAAGGGTTTTGGAAGAGATGATGTCACCCGAACTGACTGGGGTCTGTATGTTAAGAAATCGAGGATCCACTTGCACAAGGAGGTATTGAGGCCTAGGTCTTGAAGCTTATTGATTAGTTTTGAAGGAATGGTAGTATTGAATGCCAACCAGTAGTTGATAAAGAGCATCCTAATATATACATTGTTGCTGTCCAGATGTTCCAGGGTTGGGTGAGGAGCCAATTAAATGGCATCTGCTGTGGACCTGTTGTGCCAATAGGCAAACTGAAGCAGATCCAAGTCACTTCATTGTCAACCTGTCAAAACACTTCATTGTGGATGTAATTGCTTTAGGACAATAGTCCTTAAGGTTTCAAAGATTTCAAAGATACATTTAATGTCAGAAATGTATACAATATACATCCTGAGATGTATTTTCTTCACAACCATCCTAAAAAACAGAGGAGTGCCCCGAAGAATGAATGACAGTTAAATGTTAGAACCCCAAAGTCTCCCCCAGCTCCCCCCCCCCCCCACCAGCAAACAAAAGCATTGGAACTTGTCAAGTGTGAGCAGTCAAGCGTGAGCAAAGCTACAGACTTGCAGTTACTCTAAAGACTGCATGTTCACCCGGTATTTGACATACCACAAGTTCTCGCTCTCCCTAATAAGGCAGAAGAAGGTTTCTCCATTTTCTCCATGTCCTTTGGCAACAGTATAATTGAAGCCTGCTGGAAGCAGATGGGTACCTCAAACTGCCGAAGGCTGAGGTTAAAGATTAGCTCCAGTCAATAGATCAGCACAGGTCTTTAATACTTGGTCAGGTACCTGAGTCAGATGCTTTCCGTGGATTCACCCTCCTGAAAGATGCTCTCATGTTGGCCTGAAATCGTAAGGTCATCAAGTCTTTGGGAGTTTGTGATGGTTTCTCCATGTTTTGACAGTTAAAGCAAACATAGAAGGCATTGAGCTCATCTGGAAACAAAGTCCTGTTGTCACCTTTGTTGCTTGATTTCACTTTGCAAGAGGCGATAGCATTCAAGCCATGCTATAGTTGTGGGGCATCCTTCCTTGATTCAAGTTTGGTCTGGAATAGCCAGTTCCACTATGAGATGGCTCTCTGGAAATTGTACCTGGACCTCTTGTAATTTTCTTGGTCGCCAGACTTGAATGCCTCAGATCTGGTCCTCAGCAGGTTGTTAATCTAGTTCATTGGTTCATTCAGGGCTTCTGGTTGGGGGAAGACTGAATGATTTTGTGGGGATACTTGTCTGCAGCTGTTTTTGTAAAGTCAATGACAATCATGATGTATTCATTCAGATTCACTAATGAGTCCTTAAACATGGCCCAGTCCAGTGACTCAAAGCAATCCCCTAGCCACTCCTGTAACTACTTCTTTGTTGTCCTAATCTCTTGAGACTTGCTCTTTAGCTTCTGCCTGTATGCAAGTAGAAGGACAGCTGAATGATTAGATTTGTGACCTGGGCATAGAACAGTAAGCATTCCTTATCTTAGTATAGCAGTGGTGTAGTGTGTTGGGACCTCTGGAGCTACAGGTTATATGCTGATAGTAATTGAGCAGTGTTTTCTTCAAATAAGCCTGATTGAAATCCCTGACTATGATATAAAATACGCCTGGGTGAACTGTTCTTGTTTAGTGATGATATCATGAAGTATCTCGAGCGCTTGATTATAGTCAGCCACTGGTGGTATGTAAACTGTGGTCAGGATAAAGTAGGAAAACTCTTGGTAAATAGGACAGTTGGCATTTGGCCGTTAGGTGTTCGAGGTCTGGAGAACACGAGTATGTCAGAATTGCCACATTAGAGAAAGTTTATCATGAAACGCACATTTCCACCATTAGCCTTTTCCGAATCAGCAGTTTTGGTCCATTCTGTGTATCAGGAAGCCTTCAGATCTGATCACCATATCTGGTGTGCTCTGAGTAAGCCACATTTTGGTAAAGTGCAGAACACAACAATTCCTCATTTCCCTGCGATACAGCACCCTTGCCCTTGCATACCCAATCTTGTTCTCTCGTGGCTGCGCATTTGTTAACAAGGTTCTGGATAGAAAGGGCCAAATCCCTCTGCATTTCAGCCTCGGGCTGAAAAAGAATTGTGGAACAAGACATATTGGGGAAAAGGTGAAGCCAGAGCTGTGGGAGAGGGGCAGAGTCCCATTTCTGTGGTGCACAACACTGATTCTGGAACACTTGTAAGACTATTGTTAAACTCAAGTGTGATGATTTCCCCTCAGTAAAGATATGATTACACTGAAATGAGTGCATAGCAGTTTCAAGGAATGAAAAATCAGTTTTTGCAAATATTTGATGAGTTGGGGTGGGAAGAAGTTAAGCTGGGAGACTGAAGTGAGATAAAGTATATTCTGTTTACAGATGAGTCAAAAATTAAGGAAGTACAGATGTTAAGTTTTAAAGGATTAGAAGAGAGCAGCACAGCACAGGCCTTTCAGCCCATGATGCTCTGCCAACCCTTTAATCTACTCTAAGATCATAGCCCTCAATTTTTTCTTTTGTCCATCAAAGAAACTCTTAAATATCTGTTAAGTATCTGCCTCTATCACCACTTCTGGCAGTGCAATGCATGTACATGCACTCTCTGTGTAAATTCTCCTCCTCTCCCCACCCCCCCCCATACTTTGCTCCAAACAACATAAAGTTATTCCTGCTCATGTTAGTTTTACCGTGGGATAAAGTCTCTTTTGATCACTCTATGCCTTTTATTTTATATACCTCTAACAAGTCACCTCTCATCCTCTCCAAAGAGAAAAGCCCTTGCTTGCTTATAAGACATGCTCTCTAATCTAGGCACCAACCTGGTAAATCTGCTCTAAACACAAACATCCCCGATGCGTACCGGGCAAAGCCCCGCCCCCACCTCAGATACTCAGAACACATCTCTGTTATGCTAATCTCAGCATACAGACCGCTCGTCAGGTGCTTCAGGCTGGTTCAGAAGCAGGTGAAAACCTGGCCAGCAGGAACCATCTCTGCTCTTCAATATTGCTTTGAGAACATTGACTGGCACATGTTCAGGGAGGCTGCAACTGATGGCGACTCTACCAACTTAGAGGAGTACACAGCGTCAGTGACCAATAACATCAGCAAGTGCATTGATGATGTTACTCTTTCCAAGACAATCACTATACGTGCCAACCAGAAGCCATGGATGACTGCAGAGGTACGTGATCTGCTGAGGTCCTGCGACTCCGCCTTCAGTGCAGGCGACAAGGCAACTCTTAACAACAGCAAGGGCCAAACTGTCCCGAGCCATCAGAGGGGCAAAGCGTGCACATGCCCAGCTAATCCACAGTCACTTCTAGGACAGCGGCGACACGCGGCGCATGTGGAAGGGCATCCAGGACATCACCAATTACAAGACATCAATCACCTGACTGTGCAGGTGATGCCTCTCTTCCAAATGCGCTGACTAACTTCTACGCCTGGTTTGAGGCGGAAAATGATGTGGCAGTGAGGAAGTCCACCCCTCCTACAAATGACCAGGTGCTGTGTCTCTCCGTGGCCAAAGTGAGAAGAACCCTGTGCAGGGTCAACCCATGGAAGGATGCTGGACCAGACAACATCCCTGGTAGAGTGCTCAGAGGATGTGCAGACCAGCTAACAGATGTTCTCACTGACATCTTCAACATCTAGGGAGATGTGCCACCATTCCAACCTGCTTCAATGCCGCCACCATCATCCCCGTGCCGAAGAAGTCTTCAGTGTCCTGCCTAAATGACTACTGTCTCGTTGCACTTACATCCATCATCATGAAGTGTTTCGAGAGGGTCGTCATGATGCATATCAAGACCCTACTGCCCCCCTCACTGGACCCCCTGCAGTTTGCGTACTGTCCCAACCACTCAACAGATGACGCCATTGCCACCACCCTCCACCTGGCCCTAACCCACCTGGACAAAAAAGACACATACCTTCGGATGCTGTTCATAGGCTGGGATGATTGTTCAGCATTCAACACAATCATCCCTCAGAAACTGAATGCAAAGCTGAGCCTACTGAGCCTGAACACCTCCCTCTGCAACTGGATCCTAGACATCCTGACTGGGAGACCTCAGTCAGTCAGGATTGGGAGCAGCATCTCAACACCATCACACTGAACATGGGGGCTTCCCAAGGTTGCATGCTCAGTACACTGCTGATCACTCTGCTGACCCACGACTGTGCTGCAACACACAGCTCGAACCATATCATCAAGTTCGCCGATGACATGACCGTGGTGGGTCTCATCAGCAAGAACGACAAGTCATCTTACAGAGCAGAGGTGCAGCGGCTAACAGACTGGTGCAGAGCCAACAACCTGTCTCTTAATGTGAACAAAACAAAAGAGGTGGTTGTTGACTTCAGGAGGGCACGGAGCGACCACACCCCGCTGAACATCGACAGCTCCTCGGTAGAGATCATAAAGAGCACCAAATTTCTTGGTGCTCACCTGATGAAAAATCTCACCTGGCCCCTCAACACCAGCTCCATAGCAAAGAAAGCCCAACAGTGTCTTTACTTGTTGCAAAGACTGAGGAAAGTCCATCTCCCACTCCCCTTCCTCATCACATTCTACAAGGGTTGTATTGAGAGCATCCTGAGCAGCTGTATCACTGCCTGGTTCAGAAATTGCACCATCTCGGATTGCAAGATCCTGCAGCGGATAGTGAGGTCAGCTGAGAAGATCATCGGGGTCTCTCTCCCTGCCATCACGGACATTTACACTACACGCTGCATCCGCAAAGGAAACAGCATTATGAAGGACCCCACGCACCCCTCATACAATCTCTTCTCCGTCCTGCTGTCTAGGAAAAGGCTCCGAAGCATTTGGGCTCTCACGACCAGACTATGTAACAGTTTCTTCCCCCAAGCTATCAGACTCCTCAATACCCGAAGCCTGGACTGACACCTTGCCCTACTGTCCTGTTTATTATTTATTGTAATGCCTGCACTGTTTTTGTGCACTTTTTGCAGTCCAGTGTAGGTCTGTAGTCTAGTGTAGCTTTCTCTGTGTTGTTCTTTATTATGTAATTCGGTCTAGTTTTTTTTTTGTACTGTGTCATGTAACACCATGGTCCTGAAAAATGTTGTCTCATTTTTACTATGCACTGTACCAGCAGTTATGGTCGAAATGACAATAAAAGTTGACTTGACTTGACTTGACTAAAGAATCCACATCTTTCCAATAATGAGGTGACCCAAACTGAACATAATCAACAGACAGACAGACAGACATACTGTATTGATCCCTAGGGAAATTGGGTTTCGTTACAGCCACACCACCAAGAATAGTGTAGAAATATAGCAATATAAAACCATAAATAATTAAATAATAATAAGTTAATTATGCCAAGTGGAAATAAGTCCAGGACCAGCCTATTGCTCAGGATGTCTGACACTCCGAGGGAGGAGTTGTAAAGTTTGATGGCCACAGGCAGGAATGACTTCCTATGACGCTCAGTGTTACATCTCGGTGGAATGAGTCTCTGGCTGAATGTACTCCTGTGCCTAACCGGTACATAATGGAGTGGATGGGAGTCATCGTCCAAGATGGCATGCAACCTGGATAGTATCCTCTTTTCAGACACCACCGTCAGAGAGTCCAGTTCCACCTCCACATCATCACTGGCCTTACGAATGAGTTTGTTGATTCTGTTGGTGTCTGCTACCCTCAGCCTACTGCCCCAACACACAACAGCAAACATGATAGCACTGGCTACCACAAACTCATAGAACATCCTCAGCATCGTCTGGCAGATGTTAAAGGACCTCAGTCTCCTCAGGAAATAGAGAAGGCTCTGACCCTTCTTGTAGACAGCCTCAGTGTTCTTTGACCAGTCCAGTTTATTGTCAATTCATATCCCCAGGTATTTGTAATCCTCCACCATGTTTGGTCTAACCAGAGTTTTAGAGACTTGTAACATTACCTCTGGCTTCTTGAACTCATCCCCTGAAAAATGAAGGCCTACACAGCATATGCCTTCTTAACAACCTATTAACTTGCACAGCAACTTTGAGAGATCTATGGATATGGACCCCAAGATTTCTCCATTTCTACATTGTTATGAATCCTACCATTAACCCTGTATTTTGCCTTCAAGTTCAACCTTCCAAAGTGGATAACTTCACACTTTTCTGGATTGAACTTCATTTGCCACATCTCAGCTCAGCTCTGCATTCTGTCAGTATCCCATTGTAATCTATGACAACCTTCGGCACTATCCATAGCACCAACCTTTGTGTCATCTGCAAACTTACTAACACTTCCATTTTCTTATCCAAGTCATTTATAAAAATCACAAAGAGCAGAAAAATTCCAGAACAGATCCCAGCAGAACATCACTGATCACTGATCTGCAAGCAGAACACACTCTGTTTATTGCCACTCTCTACCTTCTCTGGGCAAATAAATTCTCAATCCATCAGTTACATTTCCATGGATCCCATACTTCCTGGCTTTCTGAATGAGCCTACCTTGGGGAACCTCATCAAATGCCTTACTAAAATCCATATATGCTACATCCCTGCTCTGCCTTCATCAAATTGTTTTGTAACTTCCTCAGAATTCAATCAGATTCGTAAGGCACGACCTGTCCCTCACAAAGCCATGTTATCTATCTCTAATCAGACTATGTTTCTCCAAATGCTTGTAAATTCTGTCTGTAAGAGTACGACCCCAGTGTATCACTGTTACTTGAACGAAGGAATAATGTTTGCCATCTCCAATCTTCTGGTACTCCTCCTGTGGCAATGAGGGCGCAAAGATCATTGCTGAAGGCTCACTTCTTATAATAACCTGGTGTCTATCCGGTCTTGCCATGGAGTCTTATCTATCCTAATAATTTTCAAAAGTTCCAGCACTTCCTCTTTCTTAATGATGACATGTTCCAGCATAACAGCCTGTTCTACGCTGATCTCACATTCATCAATGTCCCTCTCTCTGGTGAATGCTGAAGCAAAGTATTCATTTGAGGGGCTCCCCTACTTCCTCCGACTCCAGGCACATTTCCTTGTTATTCCTGATCGATTGTACCTTAGCTCTAGTCACCCTCCTGTTCTTGATATACGAGAAAAATATTTTTTACCCTGAGACTTGTAATGGTCTAAAACGTACTGGCTGAAGGTGTGGTATTAGCCGAAGACCTTAGCATGTATACAAAAGTACTTGGAATATGTACTTGTGATCTACAGGGCTATAGATCTACTGCCAGAAAGTTGGTAAGGTCATCTTGATTGCTAGCAGCTTTGCTAGGTTTCATACTTTATGATAATGTTTCATAAGCACAAGGTTGATAAAATTAAAATAAATCTGAAGAAATTCATCTGTCTTTGCCCAAGAGTTGACTTGGTTTTAGTGGAATCATTTTCTATTCAATTTTTCTAGATTCTAACTCAGTGACTTTGAAGTTTATTTTGTTAAATCCTCTCTGAATGTTTATATACAGTATCTAGCAACTACGCCATCGTGGTCTGCCTTATTTGCTATGATGTTAATAAATCCATAATAGGACACAAATGCTTAAAAAAAATCTGGTAAGATAGAATCTGTGCAGAGAGAAGTGACCAGCCTTTTAGGTTGCTGATTCTCCTTGCTCTCTTGCATTAAGTGATTCTGTGTGGTTATGACTCTTCAAACCTTTTCATTTCTACATTAGAAAATAACTTGCTCTGAAACCAGTAGAAAGTAATTATATGACATTTCCCTTTTATACATGTGATTTGGTTGCTTTAAAACCAATGACAGAATAAGAAAACAAATATCAGATCAGAAATTTATTTTTTGTCCTCACTGCATCTCCATCATTTTCTACTCTTCTGCTCTCCCTGCCTCCCTCCAGACACAACGAAGATAGAGTTTGCTTTGTCTTTAATTTTCCTAGTGGCCTCTGTATCTAGTGTGTCCATTTTTGGCATTTTCACCAGCTTCTGTGCAATTCTGCATCTTCCCCTGCATTTACTTTCCATGGGGTCATTTTCCCCTTTTGTTACCCCCCCCCCCCCCCATCCCACCTTCCATGGCATTTTCTTCTGCATTGGAACCTTCTCTATACTTCCTCCCTCAACACCATCCAAAGTCCTAAAGAACCCTTCAAGGTGATGCAACAAAGCAGATACACTTCTAACTTTGTATTTTGCATCCACTATGTTGGCAAATATATACTCAGTGACCACTTTGCTGAGCATTTCTGCTCTGTCTGCAATGGTCATCTTGAGCTCCTGATTGCATGCCATTTCAATTCTCATACCAATCTATCCAAGTACTCTGGCCCCATGTCCCAAGTCGTTCTGCCTATTGGTTCCATCTGCCCATCATCCCTTTCTTTGTCTGTTGCCACTTACCACCTTCATCAGATTCCAGTTCTCTGTTGTCTCCACATCACCTTCCACCTTTGACTCCACTTCCACATTCCCCTACCCCTATCTGACTCCATCTCCCCGTCATCTCCTTCCTCATCTGGTTCTGCTTGCTAACCCCTCTTCATATCTTTGTTGTCTATTCATTTCTCGTTCTGGGTCCTGACCTGAAACATTGACTATTCCTTTGCCTCTATGGATGCTGTCTGGCCTGCTGAGTTCCTCACTTGGTTTGTAGTTTTTGTCCTCAAGACCTATTCAAAAACTTGTAATATTCCCACCAACTTGCAGGAATTCCTTGTTCACACTATTCAAAATAGAACATTCAGAATAGCATTGAGGATCTAAATCCTTTGGCAGGCTATACAGAGTAGACCAGTGTAAATGATAAACAGAGCACAAACCTCCCAAACTTTCAGTGCCCCATCTGAACTCATGTACACAGAACTCGTATCTAGCCTATTCCATGTGCTGTCTCACCATGCTCTACGTAATTACTAGACATATTTCTACATTCAAATCCCCTCAAAGTAAAGGAGAACATACTATTTTCCTTCCTAATTGCTTGATGTATGTGCATGTTAATATCCAAAACATGGCTTTGTAATATCTTATTATTTTTAAAATACATTCTGTATTTTATGCCAAAATATAGTACAAAATATTCCACTTTATATGTGTTGTGCTATGTGTTGTCCTTTGACTTAGTTTATCTATAATCCCTTTCAAGCTGCTTTGCATCCTCTTCAGAGCTCATTTAGACATCCTAGTTTTGGACAGGTTGTCTTGGTCTCCTTATCCAAATAATTGATGGAGATTATGGATATCTATGGATATATTGTGGAACATGAAAGAGTTAAAATATTGAAAACAATATTCAGAATAAATGTATTTAGTTTTCATTGTAAGTAGACCTAGATGTTTTCCCAAAACAATGATGAGCAAATATTAACTATTTCAAGACTACAAAAAAAAGTGATGGGCAAGTTAAAATTAGCATGGGCAAAAAGTTCTTTAGGTAGCTCAATGCAGTGAAATAGCTGTTATCTCAAATTACCAGAGACCTGGATGGATCCCAACCTTCTGCACTGTCTGTGTGGATTTTAGCGGTACTCCAATGGATTTCCTTCCAGATGCTGTATTGGAGCCTAATTTGTTACTATAAATTGCCCCCTGTGTAAATGGATGTGAGATGACATAAGAATTATGGGTGGGATTGGGAAACAGGAGAGTATCATGTTGTACAGAACAGAAACTGCCTCCAGCCCGCCATGTTCATGCCATCTATCAAATACTCATTTATCTCAAACTCACCAGCACCTGAACTATAAACCTTCTATGGCTTCATGATTCAGGTGTTCATCATAATTTTTGTAGATTGTTGTAAGAATTTTTGCCTCTATCAGCACTTAAGCAATGCAATTCAGTTTCCAACTACTCTTTGGGTGGAAAAAAATCCTCAATTTCCCTCAAGCCCTTTTACTCCTCACCTGGAACCTATGCCCTCTCTTTTCAGACATCTCTCATGAGAAGCAATTTTCACTATGTACCCCATCTACAACTTCATAATTGTATATGCCTTTATCAAATCACTCTCCCCTGTTGCAAAAGAAAACAAATACATCCTATCCAATCTCTCCATACAAATGGAATGCTCTATCCCAGGCAACAGTCTAGTAAATCTCCTCTGTATTGCCCCCACTAGTGCATTCACGTATTATTTATTGCATAGCAATCATACTGATGTACATAATGTTCCAACCATGGCTTTACCAATTAAGTTGTACCATAGCCTTTACACTTTTATAATCTATCGGTATTCCAGGTACTGAAGCTCAGCATCCCATCTGCCTTATTCACAACTCATCGATCTGTGCTGTCATCTTTGGGTATTTATGATCCAGCACTCCAAGGTCCTTCTGTTCTTCAGAACTCTCCACGATCCTACTATTCTCTGTGTATGTCCCTTATACCTCTCAAAATGCATCAATTCACAAGGATTAAATTGCATCTGCCCAATTTACCAACGATACTCAGCAACCTAAGACTATCTTCCTCATTATCACTGCTAATTTTTCATCTACAAATTTATTAGTCATATTGGTGGAGTGAGGACTGATCCAATAGAGGTTTAGATGGTTGAATGCATGCAGGCTTTTCCTCCTCAGGTTGGGTGAGATTAGAACTAGAAATTACAGGTTTAAGGTGAAATGTAAATTATTCAAGAGGAATTTTTTATTGCATTTTATTTGTTTTACTGAGAGATCAGCGAGGTACAGACCTGTCTGGCCTACCGAGCCTTGCCACTCAGCATCCCACTGATTTAACCCTAGCCTAATTACTGGACAATTTACAATGACCAATTAACATCTGGGATTAGAAGTACTATCTTAATATGGACCAATGGTTGGCCAACACACAGAAATCAATAAATGCGTCATTTTCAGCTTTAGAGACTGTGACCAGCAGGACTGTGTAGTTTTAAAATATTTTTTCCACAAATTGTGTGAGAGTGAATATTATTCCATGTTTCAAATTTCTGCATAGTGATTTGTGAATTCTTTTAGGATGAGTTACAATAACCAAATGGCCATAATTGGTGAATGAAAGGTTACATGATTCTAGGCTATGTGCATGATGTGTAGGACTGTCTAATTTAAATAGATGTCATGTTGAGATGCTGGTATAATGCAGTTGGCATAGGCAGCCCCACAACAGGATGATGAATGCTGTTCTGTTAAGTGGTATTTTGGAACATTAGAAAATTCTCGCTGTTAATAGCTTGTTCCTCTGCTAACTAGTGTAGTTCAGTGTAATATAATACAGTAAATCAAGTCTTCAGGAGAGTTTGTCAAAGTTGTGTAAAAACTTGTCCTATTTTTTTTCTTTTTCTCTCCTCCCCCCCACTCTGTGGTTATCCTTCATCCCTCTGGTATACTACCTTTTGCCATAACTTAAATATTACTCTCTGGACTGTTTTCAGCAGCTCATCCATTAGACTGTTATCAATCATGTCTGGAAAACAGGATTGTTTGGGATGCTGTAACCAAGAGTGATATGATTGTGGGATTTTGTTTTTGCAAATACGGATGGAAATCATCAGTGCAAAGCCAGATATGATTGGTACAAGAATATTCTTGTACCAATTTTGTTTATTCTAATTTATGGGCAGAATTGTGAAATGGATACTGGTAATTTTAAAAACATTTTTTGAAGTAATTTGTATGTTATTTTTGAAATAGTTCAAAGATAAATGTAAATATTTTCTTATCTCAATAATTGTAGAATTAGATTAAATCTTCTGTAATTGTTTGCAAATGCTCTATACCACAGCTTGAACAGACATTGAAATTTTAATTTGTTGAATTTTTCATATTTCTAGTCTGTTAAATTCAATGCAACTTAAATGCAGTAAAATTAGAATTTATTTAAATCTTACATCCGTCCCACAACGTGAGTGAGTAAAAATCTTTCCATTATGACTTCATTGCAATTTACAGACATATGAATTTAAAAATCTAGTGGCTTGTAGTTAGAAGCTGTCCCATATAACTGTATGTATAACAATTACAGTACGGAAACAGGACATCTTGGCCTTTCTAGTCCATGCCGAACGGTTACTCTTACCTAGTCCCACCTACCTGCACTCAGCCCATAACCGTCCATTCCTTTCCTGTTCATAAGCCTATCCAATTTTTTTTTTTTAAATGATAAAATTGAACCTGCCTCTGCCATTTCTACTGGAAACTCATTCCACACAGCTACCACTCTGAGTAAAGAAGTTCCCCTCATGTTACCCCTAAACTTTTTGCCCCCTCTCAAATTATGTCCTCTTGATTGAATCTCCCCCACTCTCAATGGAAAAAGCCTATCCATGTCAACTCTATCTATCCCCCTCATAATTTTAAATACCTCTATCAATTCCCCCCTCAACCTTCTATGCTGCAAAGAATAAAGACCTAACTTGTTCAATCTTTCAACTTAGGCGCCAAAACCCAGGCAACATTCTAGTAAATGTCCTCTGTACTGTCTCTATTTTGTTGACAACTTTCCTATAATTCGGTGACCAGAACTGTACACAATACTCCAAATTTGGCCTCACCAATTCCTTGTACAATTTTAACATTACATCCCAACTCCTATACTCAATGCTCTGATTTATAAAGGCCAGCATACCAAAAGCTTTCTTCACCACCCTACCCACATGAAATTCCACCTTCAGGGAACTACACACTATTATTCCTGGATCACTCTGTTCTACTGCATTCTTCAATGCCCTACCATTTACTACGTATGTTCTATTTGGATTAGTCCTACCAAAATGTAGTACCTCACACTTATCAGCATTAAACTCCATCTGCCGTCTTTCAGCCCACTCTCCTAACTGGCCTAAATCTCTCTGCAAGCTTTGAAAACCTACTTCATTATCCACAAAGCCACCTATCTGCATACTTACTAATCCAATTTACCACCTCATCATCCAGATCATTAATGTATATGACAAACAGCATTGGACTCAGTACAGATCCCTGAGGCACACCACTAGTCACCGGCTTCCAATCTGACAAACAGTTATCCACCACTACTCTCTGGCATCTCCCATCCAGCTACCGTTGAATCCATTTTACTACTTCAATATTAATACCTAATGATTGAACCTTCCTAACTAACCTTCCGTGTGGAACCTTGTCAAAGGCCTTACTGAAGTCCATATAGACAACATCCACTGCTTTACCCTCATCAACTTTCCTAGTAACCTCTTCAAAAAATTCAATAAGATTTGTCAAACATGACCTTCCACGCACAAAACCATGTTGACTGTTACTAATCAGACCCTGTCTATCCAGATAATTATATATACCATCGCTAAGAATACTTTACATTAATTTACCCACCACTGACATCAAACTTACAGGCTGATAATTGCTAGGGTTACTCTTAGAACCCTTTTTAAACAATGGAACCACATGAGCAATACACCAATCCTCAGGCACCATTCCCGTTTCTAATGACATTTGAAGTATTTCTGTCAGAGCCCCTGTTATTTCTACACTAACTTCCCTCAAGGTCCTAGGAAATATCCTGTCAGGAACTGGAAACTTACCCACTTTTATATTCTTTAAAAGCTCTAATACTTCCTCTTCTTTAATCATCATAGTTTCCATAACTACCCTGTAGCCTAAGTCCCGTAGGCTTTTGGTCCTGGCTTTAATGCTGCAGGAGTGTTTGCCCGATGGAAGCAGCTGAAATAGTTTATGGTGGGGTGACTGGTGTTCCCGATGATCTTCCAGGCCTTCTTTCTGCACCTGCTGCTATAAATGTCCTCAAATAAAGGAAGTTCACATCCTCAGATGTGCTGGGCTGTTTGTACCACTCTGCAGTGCCCAGTGATCAAGGCTGGTGCAGTTCCCGTACCAGATGGTTACACAGCCAGTCAATACACTCTCAATGGTGCCCCTATAGAAGGTCCTGAGGTATTCGCCCATGCAGAATTTCTTCAGTCACCTAGGGTGAAAGAAAAGCTGTTCTTTTTTTGTGCCACAAAGTCAGTGTGTACATCCAGGTGAGATCATCATTAATGTGTATACCGAGGAACTTGAAACTACTCATTCTCTCAATTGCAGACTCATTGATGTTGCAAACATGAGGAAATCTGCAGATGCTGGAAATTCAAACAACACACACAAAATGCTGATAGAACACAGCAGGCTAGGCAGCATCTATAGGGCTGTTGACGTTTCGGGCCAAGACCCTTCCATTGATGTTGATTGGGCCGAGCCTGTCTCCATTCCTCCTGTAATCCATATTCAGCTCTTTTGTTTTTTTGGACATGAGGGAGAAGTTGTTATCCTGGCACCTCTGTGTCAGGGTGTCAACCTCCCCTCTGTAGGCTGTCTCATTACTGCTAGAAAAGACGCCTAACAAAGTTGCATCATCTGCAAATTTGATCAGCAGATTTGAGCTGTGTGTGGCAGTTCAGTCATGATTGTAAAGACAGTAGAGAAGGGGACTCAGAACACAACCCTGGGGGGGCATCTGTGTTGAGGGGCACAGGTGAGGGAGCCCATCCTTACCATCTGTCGGTGATCCAATAGGAAGTCTAGGATCATGCTGCACAAGGTGGGATGCAGGCTGAGGTCTCTGAGCTTCCTGTCAAGTCTACAGCAAATTATGATGTTGAATGCTGAACTGTAGTCCAGGAACAGCATTCTAACATATGCATCCCTCTTTTCCAGGTGAGTGAGGATGATGTGTAGTGCTGTGGCTATGGTGTCGAATTATAAGGGTCCAGTGTGGGTGGTAGCATGCTGCAGATGTAGTCTTTAACCAGCCTGACAAAGTATTTAAATATAATTGAGGTGAGTGCGAGACAGCGCCAGTCGTTCAGGCATGCTACCTTGGTTTTGTTAGGTACAGGGGCAAGATGGACAATTTGAAACAGGAGGGCACTTCACACTGGGGGGGGGGGGGGGGAGAGAGAGAGAGAGATTAAAAATGTCTGTAAACATACCAGCCAGCTGTTCAGCACACACTTTGAGTACACGCCTTGGGATGCTGTCTGGCCCTGCTGCTTTGCAGCTGTTGATATGTTAGAATGTTTAACGTACCTCAGCCTTGAAGATGACAAAGGTGCAGCAGCTCTCCTCTGGGGTTCAGTCGTATCAACCTCAAATCGAGCATAAAGAACGTTTAGCTTGTCTGGGAGTGAGGCGGCAATGTTGGCTGTACTTTGTTTTCTCTTCAAGTCCACGAAGGTGTGCAGTTCTTGCCATACTCGCAGAGTTGTGACTGGATTTTGTCTGTGTTGCCGTTTTGCCACCTTGATGGCTCTATGTAAATCATAGTGGCAGCTCTTGAGCTCCTGTTGGTCTCCAGAGGCTAAGGCTTTATTCCTTGCACTGAGAACAACATACACTGAACTATTTATCCAAAGCTTCTGGTTTGGGTGGACCCAGACTGATTTTTGGGAACAATGTCTTTAATACACTTATGAATGAAGCTTGTGGCCACCTCCATGTATTCAGAGAGATTCTCGGCTCGAAGTACCTCCCAATGCAGTCTTGTAACATTGAGTCTGATTGGTTGGACCAGCAGCTCAAAATTAAAAATTCTCATGCATAAAGATAAAGACTCTTGCTGGAGTTTTTTTTTGGTTACCAGCTGATCCCATTTCAGTTAAGTTATTATTGTCAGCTAACAGGTCCTCCCCAAGTTACAGAAGTGTAGCTGACACTGTTCCCAGGCAGCCAGAAGATGCCAACAACTCTACAGTAATGACGTACCCATCCTGCCAGTCTCTCACATGTTCATGTGTTCTGGCTGTATACAAGGAGTAAAACAAATTTTTCTTTTAAATTTGTAACCTGGGATAGATTCATTAATTTGTTTTGGCTTTGTTTCCTTTCATCTGTGACCATAATTTAAGTACAACCCACATAATTTTGAGTGAGAGGTTCCAGCATCAAATGAATTTCAGGAATTTTGACATGCACTAAATTGCAAAGCTACTAGTATTTCAGATTAACAGTTTCAGTAAATTTGTAAAGAATGCTTGGCATCAGAAGTGAAGAAAATCACAAGGATGCAAAAACGTGGGTGTTCAACATGGAAATATGGGCAGCCTTTTTTTGAGTTAATGGTCTGCACTGGGATTTGTCCTTCAGTTGTTACATCAAATCATGATACTTCCTTCTAAACCTCGTATCCACACAAGCAAACAAGACTAGGTAAGTTTAAGATAAGTGCTGGGATTTTGGTTTTGAGTGCCTTTAAACATCTTGGTATCCCCTTGCACTTTCAGCTTCTAAAGGACAATAGATGCAGGCATATAGAGTGCCTATAAAGAATATTCACCCTCTCCCCCCAGAAGTTTTCATGATGTAAAAAATAAAACATTGAATCACAGTGGATTTAGTTTGGCATTTTTTATACTGATCAACAGAAAAGACTTCTGTGTCAAAGTGAAAGCAAATTTCTACAAATTGGTCTAAATTTATTACAATAATTAAACACAAAATAATTGGTTGCATAAGTATTCACCCCCTTCAAGTCAGTATTTAGTAGATACACCTTTGGCAGCAATTACAGCCTTGAATCGTATGGATAAGTCTCTATCAGCTTTGCACATCTGGACACTGCAATGCTTCCCCATTCTCCTTTACAAAACTGCTCAAGCTCTGTCAGATTGCATAGGGATTGTGAATGAACAGCCCTTTTCAAGTCCTGCCAGAAATTGTCAATTGGATTGAGGTCTGGACTCTGACTTGGCCACTCCAGGACATTAATTTTGTTACTTTTAAGCCATTCCTGTGTAACTTTGACTTTGTGCTTGGGGTCATTGTGTTGCTTCTCCCAAGTCACTGTTCTTTTGCAGATTGTGTCAGGTTTTCCTGCAGGATTTCCCTGTGTTTTGCTGCATTCACTTTACCCTCTACCTTCACAAGACTTCCAGGCCTGCTGCAGTGAAGTAACCCCACAGCATGAGGCAGCCACAACCGTGCTTCACAGTCGGGATGGCATGTTTTTGATGATGTACAGTGTTTGGCTTACGCCAAACCTAGCGTTTAGTCTGATTTCCAAAAAGCTCAATTTTGGCTTCATCAGACCATAGAACCTTCTTCCAGCTGACTTCAGAGTCTCCCACATGCCTCGCTCTTCACAAGCCTTCCAGGGCCTGCTGCACTGAAGCATCTCCACAGCATGATGCAGCCACCACCAAGCTTCACGGTATGGATGTTGTGTTTTGATAACATGCAGTGTTTGGCTTATGCAAGCAGCATATAGTCTGATAACCAAAAGGCTCAATTTTGGTTTCATCAGACCATAGAACCTTATGTGGGTACAGCATTGTGGGCCGAAGGATCTGTAGGTAGGTTTTCTATGTTTCTAGCTGTTTTCAGAGTCTATCACATGCCTTCTTGCAAACTCTAGCTGAGATTGCATGTGAGATTTTTTCTCTTTGCCACTCTCCCTCACTAGTCCTGTTCTTGCACGGTCACTCAGTTTTTGAGGACAGACTGCTCTAGGCAGATTTACAGCTGTGCCATATTCTTTCCATTTCTGGATGATTGACTTAACTGTATTCCAAGGGATAATTAGTAACTTGGAAATGTATTTGTATCCATCTCCTGACTTGTGCTTTTCAATAACCTTGTGGAGTTGCTTGGTTAGTTCTTTAGTCTTCATTGTGTAGTTTTTGCCAGGATACTGACTCCTCCCAGTTACAGGTGTATTTTTATTACAATCAATTGAAACACCTTGACTACACATAGGTGATCTCCATTTATCATGTGACTTCTAAAATCAATTGGCTGCTCCAGTAATGATTTAGTGTGTCATATTAAAGGGGGTGAATACTTACACAATCAATTATTTTGTGTTTTATGTTTGTAGTTAATTTAGATCACTTTGTAGAGATCTGTTTTCACTTTGACACAAAAGAGTATTTTCTGTTGATCAGTGTCAAAAAAGCCAAATTAAATCCACTGGGATTCAATGTTGTAAAACAATAAAACATGAAAATTTCCGGGGATGCGAGGGGTGAATCCTTCTTATAGACACTGTATTTGGAAAAATTAACTGCTTAGAATTTTTTTAAACTGATGATGCCCTGAGTATTGACCTACAGCAAGTCTTGATTTGGCCTGCTGGTATCATTTAATTTTAACTATACACGAGGATGAAAACATCACATAAATGTAATTTATTATGCAATTTCCCACTATTTTAGGAAATTGCTAGATGCAAAGAAAATGTTGAACATTGGATTGGAGGTGAGAGATCTCTTAGTGGTGGGGTGTGGAAGAGTTGGTGGAAGTCTAGGGAGGGTGGATTATCATCACCAAGAATGCCTAATGTTAGGATGCTATTGTGGATTGGAGAGAGGATTCATCACTTCTCCAACTAAGACCTGTTTTGGCACTTGCAACTCAAACTATTAACAGACCTTTAATGTATATTGAAACTTAGCTTAAATGATGCTGATACCAAATAATATATGCCATGTGACATTACCAGTAGTTTCCAAGCACCAGCATGTTGAAGTAACAATAATTTCACACTGGAGTTTTCATCTATAATCCGAAAATGACTCTCTAAGTGCAGAAGTTTGGGAACCCATGTTCATATGGTATATTTATAAACTCTCAGTTTTGAAGCATTCAAGATAGTAGCCAAGGCCAGCTTGGATCTATCGAATGCTAAAGCTGGAAGCTAAAACTCCTAAATTAATAACTCATTAAAAAGTATTATCATATCTTGCTTATATGCATTGAGGAGCAGTTTTTAAAATGTCCACTTGTAAACCTACATGATTGCAAAATATAAAGCAAGCTAGGTAGTTGAGAGGAATGAGTTGTCTGAGCTTCAGCGGCTCCAGTTGATAATAACAAACAAAGCTCCATTAAGTAGGTGGCTGCCCTTGAAATTTGTTGGTAGGTACTGGAAATGCTATGTAAGGCAGAATATTGTGGTGGAATGATATCACATTCCATGTGGTTTCACGTGTGATAGCACATGTGGTTTGCAGTTCTGTAGCCCAGAGCTCAGTTTTGTAAGTTTTAGTATAAGCTTGAGTTGTATTATGCAAAACAGAATTATGAAGTTCAGAACTAATGTGAAACTTGTTGAAGCAGTTAGTGGGAATAATTATAAACTTCAGAATGACATAAACAAGATGATTATCTGAATAACAGCATTGTGTGGAGATATGGGTACCATGACAGTAGAAAAGCAGTGTACCACTTGGTATTCTTGTACATAAATCCTGACAGGAAGTGTTGATACAGCTTTACTTAAAATAAAACATACACTACTTTCCCCCTACCTCAGTGCTTATCTGTAATATATGAAGAGGTATGTAAAATAAGTAAAGATCTCTGTTGATGCATTATTTGTTACATATTTCCTTGAACCCCACCACGCACTTCTCTTCTGGCATCAAAGCGGAAACATGAGTAACAAGTAAACGGTCTTGGAGGTGGCAAGAGGGGACCACTTGGAGGCAGCAGTAGCCACAAAGTCCCAGAGAAATGTAGAGCTAGGTTCCGCAGTTATAACAGGCATGAAGATGATGTTGATGGGTATCGATGCACAAACACTCCAGTGCTTGTTGTCATGCTTCACACTAAGGAAGATGGTTGTGGTTCCAATCATTGCAGGCCAAGAAAAATACTGCATAATTTCCTCAAGTCTGTTCTTGACACAAACCTTTTAAGTTGCATTATCAATATTCTTCAGTCATATCGTCACATAATGGTGTTTGCTGATATATTAATTTTAATTCATACAAATTATTAATTTCAATTTGTAATGCCTCATCAAATGAACTCATCCATACCTATGTGCAGCAAGATTTAGATAACATTTACATATGGATTGATCAATAGCAATTAAAGATTTCACTACTGTGCCAAACAGTGACTGTCTCCAGCCATTGAAAGTCCAATAGCCTAATTTTGACGAATATTGGTAATATAGTTTCAAGCTTCAAAAACCTCAGGTCCTCTGCAATTGCAAGGTCTCTCTGTGACTGTATGTTTTCCTGTTTGTTCTCACTTCAAGTGATAGTGGTGTGAGATGGTGACTATTGCAAATTGCCCCAAAATGTTTAGTGTTTGGTATGAGAACTGGGGAAGTAGATAATCATATGATAGAGAAAAGACAGTGGAACTCTGAAAGCCAGCATTGATTTAATGGGCAAATTAATTTATCCTCCATTATAGGAAATGAGATCAGCTTTCTACAGGTCACCATAAGCCAGAGGCTCAGATGCATCGGTCATACAAATGCAGACCTTGTTACCTCGTAGCAAGTGACAGTGTACTGTATCTCCATCATCCACAAGTGATAGAATGCCCTCCACTTAGCTGGAAAGATTCAAGACCAGCAATTGTTATAGCAAAGCAGCGTGCTTGATTGGTACCTTCCACCATCCTTTACATTGATGCCCTATGTGTTAAGCTATCTGTGGCTGCAATGTCTACTGTATATAAAATGCACTGCAGTTATTAATCAAAGGTAACCTAATAGCAACTTGCAAACTCTATTACCAAGAAGAGCAAAGGCAGCAGATGCACTAAAGTTCAAAGTAAATTTATTATTGAAGTATGTATATGTCACCAAATTCTATCCTGAGATTCATTTCCTTGTAGGCATTCACAGTAGAACAAAGAAATGCAAGGGGATTAATGAAAAGCTATACACAAAGTCTGGCAAGCAACCAACGTGCAAAAGACAAATTGCACAAAATAAATAAATAATACTGAGAACATGAGTTGTAGAGTTCTTGAAAGTGAGTTTATAGGTTGTGTTCAGTGTTATGATGAGTGAAGTTGTCCAAGCTAGTTCAGGAGCTTGACGGTTGAAGGGTAATAATTGTTGAATTTGTTAGTATAGCAGCAAGAAGTGTGCATGACCTGGATGGTGGGGGTCCTTGATGGATTTCTTGAGGCAGTGCTCTTTGTGCTCAGTGGTGGGAGAAGTTTTCCTGTGATGAACTAGGCTGCATCCACTACCTTTTGTAGACTTTTCTGTTCTTGGGTACTGGTGTTTTCACACTTGGTCATGATGCAACCAGCCAGAATACTCTCCATTGTGCATCTATAGAAGTTTCTCATAGTTTTAGATAACATGCCAAATCCGCACAAACTTTTAAGAAATTAGAAGAGTAATTATGTACATTGGCATACTGGATAAAGTGCTCAGATCCTGAAAGGCAGTCTAGGGATGGAGTGGTAGGTATTCCTGTAGCAGTGGCCAAATCTGATGGATCCCTGGTGCTGTAGGTTATGTGCTGATAGAAATTGGATTAAAGTCCCTGGTATGGATGTGAAAGGTGTCGGGGTAGGCTGTTTCTTGTTTGCTATTCAGTATATTGTTTAACAACTGCCTTTGGTGACATATAAATTGTGATAAAAGAGCTCCATGATCCATGATTCGTGAAGTTCATCCTCCAGATCACACACCATCTTGACTTGAAACTTGATGATCTAATCTTCTTCCATCACTGGATCTAAATCCTATTAATGTTGGCCTTGCCAATGATGCTCGATCACCTAAAATAATTAAAATGTCCCTTTCTACAGGTATTTAGGGAATATTGAAATTAGAATGAGAGGAAACTATAATGTTGGCATTTTATTTGTAAAACTCAGATTTTGAAATCATATGCTCTCTTAAAAAAGGTATTAAAATACTTTCTTTTAAAAGGCACAGCAAGATGACAAGGTATGTAGAAAAATGCAGGTTATTTGTTATTAATTGCAATATAAATGCAATAATTAGAATTTTACCCATCTTTGGTCTTAATATAAGAATATATTAGCAATTTGGAGTACTTCACTTCAGTTAAAGCAATCCTTTCAAAGATTATTAAGGGGTCTATTCATGAATGTTTTTAATGATGGGGAGGTTGGAAATGTTGAAATGTCCCTTCAAATCAAACATGAAAGATGTGACCTGGCGTTGTTAAAAAAAAAAATGACTTTTTTTGTATTTTGTTTGAATCTTTGAGTGACATCTGCATCAATATTGTATAGTATAGATATCAATATTGTATGGGTAGAATGTGCAACATATTAATTAAGTTTATTATTATAAAATTGAGGATTTAATAAACAAGCTTAACAAAAAAAGTAAACAGCATTATAAAACTAGGCTTGTATCAGAGTGAATCACAACATATTATATAGCCATATTTTGTGCAGGCTACTACAGAGCCTAAACCTAGTTGTATTTTAGCAATTAAGTTGAATTGCAATGTGTATGACATAGCTGCTGACGTTTTTAATTTTAATTTTCAATTTAATGTATTATTTTAATGTAATGTTTTAATTTGGGCAAAAACTAGCAAAGTACTCCATTGAATGTTGCCTTACTGATGAAATCAACTGTTTGAAAAGATCTTTGCAGCTGATCAGTTTTAACAATTTTTTGGCAATATCTCTCTTTGGATCTGATCAGTAGCAACATAAAATAGTCTTAGTCTCAGTCATACCATCAGGTTCGTATTTTAATCTAAAATTACAAACATGAAAAAGATGAGTTTTATAAAGTATTTAATTAGCATTATTTTCTGAGTAATAGGAGCAGAAAACTCAATAACCTTTAAACCTACAAGCAGTTTCAGGGTGCTAGATGTGCAAAATCTATATACCATTTTGTTGATTTCAACATAATAACAAAAGCAACACATACAAAATGCTGGTGGAATGCAGCAGGTCAGGCAGCATCTATAGGGAGAAGTGCTGTTGAGGTTGCAGGCCGAGATCCTTCGTCCTCACAAAAAGTCTCGGCCCAAAACGTTTTAAGGTGTCTTTAAGCAGCAAAATATAGATGCTTTTTGCTTCAGAATATGCAAGTTGAAGTGAAAACGAACTACAAAGTTTTGAGTTCCTATATTCGATTATGAAAACTATTTTAAGTTTGTCCATTTTCAGTAGTATGGAAGGGGAGGGAGCAGTAAAAACAGTTTAAGCTGTTAAATGCCTCATCTGGGTTCTTCCAACTTCTGGAAAGTAATTCAGAAAGTACTTCTCAAAAAACAGCTTTGGAAATGTTTATTAGGACAGTCCATTGATTAACTCTGTAATAATTTGTAATGTAATTACCTATTAAGTATTGGATTGTCTGAAGGGGATCAAGACTAACTATTTAGTATATGGAGATTCTAATGTGATGTTGACGATAAGCTCATTCTATATTTGTTTTGGAAATTCCGTTTATTGCAGCTGTACAGAACCTATTCTTCAGTTGCAAGCTGATAATACTTCAGTACTTTTAACTGGTTTTGGCAAAAGTAATATTTTTTTCACTTATTGAGAGCTGGAATAAAGACAGCTGCTGAGATTGTGCTTACTATTTGGTTTTACTTTTCCCTGGTTCTTTTACTTTTCTTTGGTTTTACTTTTTACTATTTGGTTTTTACTATGTCCCTGTTCATTTGCAATTTGTTCAACACTCAACCATTTTGAACAGTCCTGTGACCTTTTCTCACCATTAAAATGTCAGAATTTTCCACTTAAACACTCTTCATTGCTCAGTTGATAACTCATTAGAACTGAGTCATACAAGCCAGAAAGTCCCAAAGTCCAAATTCAGATTTCCAGTACTGCTTAATGTGTTTGGATACTGAGAATCTGAGTATTGTTGATCTGTAGTTGTACTGAAGAGGTGTTGGTGTGGATGCTTAAATCAGTGCTGTCTGTCTGATGAAGAAGCTTGCACAATATACTCCCACAATACTTTTTTGTGCTTTGTTGCAACTGAATAGCTTGATCAGGAGATCATTTTGGAATTAATGAAGGAATGCTATGAGTCTTTGACAGAGAAAGGGCCAGAATCCAATGGCATGGAAACCAAAATGATTTGGGGCCCTTTTCTGCTGCAACATTCCTCCGTCTTCATAGTCATTGTGATGGTCCTCGTAGTTCCGAGATTCCAGAGACTAATTTACCACCATCTTCCACCTGTTCTACTGTTGAGATATTGGACCATGCTTCGTCTGGATCCTCCCCCTTGACTTTATCACTGTGGTCACTCCCAAAGCAGTAGCTGGAGTGCATTGAAGCACACTGACCACACTGAAGACCAACATCCTTGTTACTTGGAAAAACATAATTGGATACAAGATCAGGAAATACACAGAGATTGGCTTGAGGAAAATGACAATGAAATAGAAGAGCTAAACAAAAGCAATGTTTTCTATGCCAGGCAGAAGGACATCAACTGCAAGGCAAAAGGAGAAGCCCACACCAAAGCTAAGGCCGTAGTCCAGCATAGAGTAAAGGTAAGAAAAAATCTGTGATGGACTGAGCGAGCCTTAGAAATACAGCAGCTTGCTGACTCTGGTGATATCATTGTCACCAAAGCCATGTATGCTCCAAACCTTTGTGGCCTAACCCCTCTTCGCTCCAAAGATGGACAAAGGTTGCTAAAGGACAATGATGCCATCAATTCTCAATGGAAAGAATACTTTCTGGAGCTATTTAATCGTAACACCACCATTGACATTAAAATCATCAACCAGCTCCCACAACAACACAGAGGAAGACATGAGTAATCCTACTTGTATCAAAAAGGTGCAGGCAGCTTGCAAGAAACCAAGGAACAACAAGGCCACTGGGCTTGATGAATTCCAGCAGAAATCCTCAAGGAAGGTGGCACGGAACTTTTATATCATATTTATGACCTGCTTGTCAAGATCTGGGACCAGGAGAAGATTCCAGCTGAACTCAGGGATGCCCTGATTGTCACACTCTTCAAAAAAAAAGTTGACAAAACTGACTGCTGAAATTATAGAGAAAGGTACTCACCCGAGTTTTATGAGACCGGCTTTCACCTCTGGCAGAAGATCTCCTGCTGAGTTTCAGTGTGGCTTCAGTCCAGCCAGAGGAACATTTGACATGATTTTTACAGCCCTTCAATTGCAGGAGAAAGCCCAGGAATAAGATCTCCCACTTTATATGACTTTCATAGACCTTACAAAAGCATTTGACTTTGTACATTGTCCTGCCCTTTGGCAAATACTGTCCAAAATTGGGTGCCCAGAGAAGTACCTGAAGCTCCTGCAATTCTTGCACAGTGATATGAGTGCAACATTCATCAGCAATAACAGCACCTTCTAAGGTGGAGACCAGAGTCAAACAGGGGTACATAATTGCCCCACTCTTTTTGCCATTTTCATTGCAACCATTTTTCACATCACAGGCCAAGACCTCCCACAGGGAGTCCAGATTCTTTGTAGGACAGAAGGATACGGGGGAGGGTCTTTAACCTTAACAGGTTCAAGGCAAAGAGTAAGGTGTCAACTACTTTCATCCTGGAGCTCCAGTATGCAGATGACAACGCCATCATAGCTCACTCTGAGGAGGATCAGCAATGCATAATGGATGCTTTTGCCAGAGCATACATGTTCCTGGGACTTGATCTAAACATCAAGAAATCCCAAGTCCTGCACCAACCTGCTCTAGATAAAGCTCCTAAACCTCCAACCATCTAGTTGATGTCAAGACGTACAAAAAAGCTGGATGAACTCAGCAGGTCGGGCAGCATCCATTGAAAGAAGCAGTCAACGTTTCGGGTCAAGACCCTTCGTCAACGGATGCTGCCCGACCTGCTGAGTTCATCCAGCTTTTTTGTACCACTTGATTTGACCACAGCATCTGCAGTGCACTTTGTGCTTACTATCTAGCTGACGTAATTCCTCTGGAGAATACTGATCATTTCCCATATTTTGGTAACCTTTTTTCAAGAGCCAATATTGACCTTGAAATGAATTGCAGAAAAGGCTGTGCAAGTGGATCTTCAGGCTGAGAAAGAGGATTTTTTTGAAAATTGGGATATCAAGACCGACACTAAGCTTTCAGTCTATAGAGCTAAAGTCCTCCCCTCCTTGCTGTATGGAGCAGAGTCATTGACAACATACAGCAGGCACATAAAATCCCTAGAAACTTGCCATCAAAGGTATCTGTGAAAGATTCTGAGAGTTTGCTGGAAGAACAGGTATACTAACTCCAGCATCCTAGAGGAAGCTAACATTAACTCCACAACCACAGTTGTGACTCAACACCAATTGCAATGGATCAGCCACATCATCCATATGCCTGACTTCCACCTCCCTAAACAACTCTTGTTCGGCCAACTCAAGGATGCAAGGCGCACTCCTGGAGGGCACAAAAAGCGTTTCAAGGACAATATCAAGACCCGCCTGAGGAAGTGCCACATCAACCTGAATGGATGGGAGAAATTAGCACAGAATAGGGGAAGCTGGAGAAATACCCTCTGAGGGGACTGCACAGCTCAAAGAATAATTCTACCATGCCACTGAGACTAAACGGCTTCAGCATAAAGAGATACTGGGAAATGCTCAACCAGCTACATCTACCACCACTTCAATGACCTACACCTATCAACATTGCAGTAGGCCTTGTGGATCACAAATCAATCTCTTCAGTCATCTGAAAACCCACAAATGATCAGATCAACCACCAAGAGAAGAATCGCACTTGACTACAAGTGTTCGCTGATGATGATGAGTTTTGGATAAGGACAACAAATATCTTTCCCCAAAGGAAATGAACTATTTGAATATTTAAACAATAGATGTGTTAATTCTAGTTCACTTGACTCTTGTGTTAGGTATTTTGAATAATTTAAAAAATGGTGTTTGTTGATGTAATTTAACCACGAATAATAATTTTCTGTCCTGAAGAAGAGACTCGGCCCAAAACATTGACTCTTCATTTCCATGGATGCTGCCTGCCCTACTGAGTTCTTTCAGCCTTTTGCGTGTGTTGCATTGAGTTTCTTGCATTGTTTTTCAAATTTTATTTAAGGTGCAAACTCACCTTACAGCTATTTGTTAACTATAACCAGCCTTTGTGGAAAACTGCCCAAGAAAGATGTAAATCAGCTGCAGCTTGTTCAAAATGCAGCAGCAAGAATCTTAACCAAAACAAGAAAATCTGAGCACATTTCAGCAGTTTTGGCATCATTACACTGGCTACCTGTGTCCTTTAGGATCAATTTTAAAATACTCTTAATAGCATATGAGCTCTGAATAATCTAGCACCTCCATATATTTTGGAGTGTCTATCCAAACTTGCGATATTAGATCCACGGATTCTCGTTTGCTTGGTGTTCCTGGAACCAAGCATGAAAGAACTGGTGATGTGGCCTTTTGCTTTTATACACGAAAAATCTCAGATAATCTATTGACTGAAATAAGCCAGGCTAATACTATGGAATGTTTCAAAACACTTCTAAGAGCCTATTTTTTTAATTTGGCTGACTTATAGGACTACTTGATGCTTGTTGATGTAAATTATATAATTTGGTATATTTGATAACATTTTATGCTGTTATATTGACAAATATGTTACATTTGTTTTATGATTGTTAATTTTGTCTCATTTTTATGACAATATTGATTTTACAATTAGAGTTGAGCACTTTGAGTCTGCATCTTAAATGTATGAAAGATGCTATATAAATAAAGTAGTTATTATTATTGAACACAGCTCTCATGCCTGATGTAAAGATTACTGCATTTGCCTCAGATTTCTTGCCCCCATATAATGAGGTAGGATTTCTTTGAAACTGATTTGGACTAGTTGTGCTGTTTACTTCCACAGAACTGAATATTGTAGAAATCTTTACAGAGAGAGAATTATAACTAGATTAATAACATGGCTTTGATGTAAGTACCCACAAAAAATTTTTTGCAATTTCCAGGTTTATCTGTGATAGGTGCCACAGATACCATCCAGGTAAGAATGGAAAATATACAGCAGGTGTGTCCACTTGTTATAAAGAAAAGGGAAACCAGTACTTTAAATGTAAAAGTTTCTGCAGATGTTAGAAATCCAGAGCAACACACACAAGATGCTGGAGAAACTTAGCAGATCAGGTTATGGAAATGAATAAACAGTCGACAATTTTGGCTGAGACTCCATCAGGACTGAAGTGGAAGGGGAAGAATAAAAAGGTGGGAGGAGGGGAAGGAGGACAAGCTAGAAGGCGATAAGCGAAGCCAGCTGGGTGGTAAAAGTAAAGAGCTGGGGAAGAAGGAATCTGGTAGGAGAGGAGAATGGACCATAGGAGAAAGGGAAGAAGGGGCACCAGGGGTAGGTGATGAGTGTGGAGGCTAGAGTGGGGGCATAACACAAAAATACAACTGCAGATGCTGTGGATCAAAGAATATGTACACAACGCTGGAAGGAAAAGAGAAAAGATTTTAAAATTACTGCAAGGAGAAATCAATGTTCATTCTATCAGGTTGGAGGCTACCTAGACAGAATATGAGGTGTTGCCCCTCCATCTTGAGAGTGGCCTCATTGTGGCAAAAGAGGAGGCCGTGGACTGATATGTCAAAATGGGAATGGGGATAAGAATTAAAGTGGTGGGCCACCAGAAAATTCTACTTTTGGCAGATGGAGCAGAAGTGCTCAACAAAGTGGTCCCCCAACTTGCTTTGGGTCTCACCATTATAGAGGAGTCATAGAAGGATGACCAGAACAGATTTGTTTCTGATGAGTTGCCTCACCTGGAAGGGCTGTGTGGGACCCTGAATGGAGGCAAGGGAGGAGGTAAAACTAACATTTTAAGTTGTGAACTTGAAATCTTAGCATTTCTTGTTCTAATTAAGTACGATAATAATATGTATCTATAACTAGAGCACAGTTTAATTCTGGGAAAAACAAATTTCATTTAGTGGATTACAAATGTACAAGAGGTTTGAACTCTTATTTTGGTGATGTATAAACATTAATAACCAGATAATAACAATAGGTCACCTGCAATGATCTTGCCTTTGATTCCTCTGAATGTAGGTCACATTGGGTGTAACTGAAATTTCAAGACCACATACTTTGTATGCATGCTAGATTGTTGCTGATTATGAATTTTATGCCGTTTCCAGGAAATATTGATGAGGATGTTGTGGTGATTGAGGCCACCTCAGCTCCCCAGGTTACTGCCAATGAAGAAATCAATGTTACCTCAACGGACAGTGAAGTGGAAATCGTCACTGTTGGGGACAGTTGCAGGTAAGTTGGAGTTGAGAATGTTGATTTGTTTCAAAGTAGTACTCTCAGAGATTCTTTAAATATCCAGGAGGAATATTTGAAATAAAACATAATTACCAGATGTAAAGATGTGACAGCAACGGTACTTCATATGAATTTACTTTGACTTGCGATTTTGCATCTCTGAATTGACAACTCCATGCACTTATTTTGCTTCTGTTAATTCAAGAAAATTACAATTAAATACTTCCCCTTTATTTCATGAAGAAAGCTAATTTGAAATTAGTTTCTTGTTTTAACAATATGGTTAGAAATTGAGAATATTAAGATGTGTATGCTTAAAATTTTATTCTTTGACAATGGTTGGTTTGCCAGCTCATGGGGGAAGGAAAGACTTAAAAAGGTTTTGAGTAGACTGATTCCTCTCTGCTGATTATATTTAAATGTATCAACATATCACAGGAATACGGCAGGTTGAGTGCTTGTTCATGGTCTAATGCTGTAACCTATCCATCTTAAGGTTTGACGTGTGTTCAGAGGTGCTCTTCCTCACATCTGTTATAACACATGATTATTTGAGTTACTGACTCCTTCCTGTCAGCTGAAAACAGTCTTAGCCATTTTCCTCTGACCTCTCTAATTAACAAGGTATTTTCCTCCACACACCTCAGTGAATATTTTTTGCATCATTCTCTATAAACGCTGTGAGAAAATACCAGATCAGCAGTTTCTGAGATTCTGAAGCCACTCTGGCACCATCAGTCATTCCACGGTGAAAGTCACATTTCTTCCCTATACTGATGTCTGGTCTGAACCTCTTGACCATATCTGCAAGTTTTTAATGCATGGAGTTGCTGCCACATAATTAGCTGATTAGATATTTGCATTAACGAGTTGGTGTACCTAATAAAGTGGCCACTGTGTGTATTGCATACTGTACTAGGATTTGATGTCAGAAACTCTGGCCCTAATGGGGTGTGCTGTGCCAGCTTCTGAAGCAGTATCGGTGAATTGATGTGAATTTTATTAGTTCTCACATTCTTGCTGTAAAAACCATTGAATTAATCGAAACACAGAAAGTACAGATGCTGTCAATCCAAAACAAATGTTGAAAGTGTTGCTTGCCTTCAGCAGGTCATGTAGCATCTATGGGGAGAAATGCGCTTGGTGTTTCATGTTGAGAACCCCTCGTCAGAATCAGACGATGCTGATGTAGCAGAGAAAGCAGTGGAGATGTCTTTAGTAGTGTAGAGACAAAGTTGCCATGCTACTTTAAATGCTAGCAGTTAGAGACAAAAGAATAAAATAAAATAAAAATAAAGTTACAGCAGTATTTTCTGAGAACGGGAGAGGAAATGGAATAGGATTTATCAAGTACGTACAGGAAAGTTTCCTTATTCAGGACATAGAAATCCCAATGGAGTGTGCAATACTTGATTTGCCATTAGGAAATGAGACAGGGCAGATGACAGAATGTGATGTAATGTCATTAGTTTCAAAATAAATATGCAAAAAGATAGGTCTGCTCTGTGGGTTAGATTCTAAATTGAAGAATGGCCAACTTTGATGGTATCAGAAATGATCTGGCAAGTGTGGATTGGAACAGGCTGTTTTCTGGCAAAGGCGTACTTAGTCAGTAGGAGGTCTTCAAAAGCAAAATCTTAAGAGTACAGAGCTTGTCTGTACCTATCAGAATAAAAGGTAAAGATAACAGGTGTAGATAACCTTGATTATCAAGAGATATTGAGGCTCTAGTTTTAAAGAAAGGTGCTTAGCAGTTATAGACATGTAGGAACATATGAGATGCTTATGGAGTGTAAGAAATGCAAGAGAACACTTAAGAAATAAACCAGAAGAGCTAAAAGAAGGCATGAGGTTTACCCAGAATCCTAAGGAATTCTACAGATATGTTAGGAGCAAAAGAATTGGAAGGGATAAAATTGGTCCTCCTAGCATGGTAATCTATGCTAGGAGCCAAAAAAGATGGGAGAGGTCTTAAATGAATTTTCTTCATCTGTATTTACTCAGGAGGGAGACATATACCGAAATGAAGCAAAGCAGCATCAACTTCAAGGGCTCTATACAGATTACAGAGAATGAGGTGTTTGCTGACTTGAGGCAAATTAGGGTAGATATATCCCCAGGGCCTGACAGGGTCAGGCAAGTACATAAATTGCTGCAGCCCAAGCAGAGATATTTAAAACATCCTTAGCAACAGGAGAGATACCAGAGGATTGGAGGATAACCAGTGTTGTTCCACTGTTTAAGAAAGGTTCTAAACATAAACCAGGAAATTATAGGCTGGTGAGCCTGGCATCGGTAGTGGGAAAGTTATTGGAAAGCATTCTAAAGGAATGGATAGATGAATATTTGGGTAGACCCGGACTGATTAAGGATCATTACCATGACTTTCAGCGTGATAGGTTGTGTCTAACCAATCTTAGTTTTTTCGAGGAGGTTACCAGGAAAGTTGATGAAGGCAAGGCAGTGGATATTGTCTACGTGGACTTCAGCAAGGCATTTGACAAGGTCCCACGTGGGAGATTGGTCAAGAAGGTTCAGATGCTTGGCATTCAGGATGAGCTAAATTGTGGGAGAAGCCACAGAGTAGTAGAAGATAGTTGCCTCTTTGACTGGAGAGATGTGACTAGTGGAGTGCCACAGAGATTGGTGCTGGGTCCATTGTTGTTTGTCATCTATATCAGTGGTCTGGATGATAACGTGGTTAACTAGATTAGTAAATTTGCAGAAGACATCAATATTGGAAGTGTAAACATGAGGAAATCTGCAGATGCTGGAAATTCAAACAACACACACAAAATGCTGGTGGAACACAGCAGGCCAGGCAGCATCTATAAGGAGAAGCACTGTCGACGTTTCGGGTCAAGACCCTTCGTCCTTCGTCCTGACGAGGGGTCTCTGCCCGAAACATCGACAGTACTTCTCCTTATAGATGCTGCCTGGCCTGCTGTGTTCCACCAGCATGTTGTGAATATTGGAAGTGTAGTGGGTAGTGAGAAAGATTAATATGGCTTTCATTGGGATCTGGATCAGCTGGAAAAATGGACTGAAAAATGGCAGATAGAGTTTAATGCAGATAAATGTGTTATAGTTCGGTAAGGACCAATCAGTGTAGGATTTACCTCAACGTTAGGTACTGAGGAGACCAAAGGGAATTGGTAATAGAGGTCCATAATTCATTAAAAGTCGTGTCACAAGTGGATAGAGTTTTAAAGAAAGCTTTTGGCTCATTGGCCTTCATAAATCCAAGTATCAAGAAAAGTAATAAGGTAGTGTTCATAGGCAGTTCATTGCCCATTCAGAACGAGGGGGGAGCTGTTCCAGAAACGTTGAGAGTTTGCCTTCAGGTCCCTGTTCCACAGGGATGGTAATGTTCTGGATCATAGGGTCCCTTAATGATGGATGCCACCTTTTTGAGGCATCACCTTTTGAAAATGTTATTGATGCTGGGGAAGGTAGTATCTATAATGGAGCTGGCTGAATTTGCAATCCTTTGCAGCTTTTTCTGTTCCTGTGTAGTGGCCCTATCATATTGGATGGTGATGCAACTAGTTACAATGATCTCCGTGATTGATACACTATAGAAATTTGTTAGTTTTTGGTAACATACCAAGTCTCCTTAAACTGCTAGTGAAGTACAGCCGCTGACATGCTTTCTTCGTAATTATATCAACATGTTGGGCTCAGTATAGATCTTCAGATACCAGGAACTTGAAACTGCTCACATCTTCTACTGCAGATCTCTCGATGAGGTTCCTGAAGTCCACAATCAATTCGTTGGTCTCACTGATACTGAGTGCAAGGGTGTTGTTATGACACCACTCAACCAGCTAATATATCTCATTCCTATACGCCGCCTCATCTCATCTGAAATTCTGCCATTAAGGATCTCCCTTATCACCTCCAACTCCAGGCACATGTTTCCTCTACTATTCCTGATTGGTTCTATCCTCACTCTAATCATTCCCCTGATATTTGCTTACAAAGAGAACAACTTGGGGGTTTTCCTCAATGTTTTTTGCCAAAGCCTTCTCATGCCCCCTTCAAACTCTTCAAAGTTCATTCTTCAGCTGCTTCCTGGCTACCTTGTAACACTCCAGAGCCCTGTGTCTGATCCTTGTTTCCTGCTCTGAAACATGAATTTGATTACTTGGTAAAACAGGAAGCACAGTTTCAATTGGCCCTCACATCAATATGGTAATGTGAAGTCCAAGTTAGGCTGCATCCACACTAGATTGGATAATCCTGAAAACGCCGATTTCGCATAAAAACAATAGGCATCCACACTATGCATTTTTAAAAATATCTCTATCCACATTGAAACAGAGATTTTGGTGAATCTCGCCGTAAAAGTGCGCGTTTGTGTAGTTACAGATTAGAAAAACTTAAAACGACGGACAGCTGTTGGCTTTCGCACAGAAGAACGTAAAAGTAAAAAAACAACAAATACTGGAGCGTATGGAGGCAAAGGACAGGGAGTTCATGGACAGATTGACCTGGCTGACGACGAACACTGGAAAAACTGACTAACTCTGTTGCATTAATAAAGCACTTTGTTAAATGTATAAAACATGTCTGCATCAGTGTTATCTTGTATTTTCATACAATGTTACATTAGGCTGTTTACATATCTATTGTCAGAGCAGTACTTGCATAAATAGTTAAACTACCTTCATATGAGCAAGGACAGAATACAGGGCAAAGTGAGTATACTTATTTATTCAATAAGTTATGGGTCAAAGTATTGTTGAGTACATTTCTAAGTTTCGTTGCCGTCTTCTGAAATTGTTAGGTTGCTTTCAAGAAAACAATGAAATAGCACGCTGCCATCTGACAGTGTTTTCAGATTTCTCCGATTACCCTGTCCACACTGATCCGACCAATCCGGTGTTTTCAAAAATACACACTTTAGAGAGCGTTTCTGAAAAGCTCCGGTTTCGGGGGACGAAAGCGCTGTTTTAGTGTGGATGAAGGATGAAAATGAAGAGAAAAAGCTTCAGTTATGGATTTATCCGGTGTAGTGTGGACGTAGCCTTAATGTACATTGTTGAAAGATGAAGGGAATGCTACTTGTTGATTTATAAAAATAAATTATGCCATAGGCAGCTGTTTTCATTCATTAAATGCATGATTGATAACAGATGACCATTTTGCCAGACCTCTCAGCAGCTGCTTCTCTGCTACAATTTAAACAGTGCTCTTCAAAATGTCTTCAGTAACACTCTGGCAATATACATCAGTGGAATATTTATTGTGCTACTTCTATGTAACTGAAAATATCTGAAAAGTAACTGTTGGAGCATCTGTGAGTTTGATATGCAAAAGAAGATAGGAATTGTTTTGGACAAAAGTAACAGATTTTGTATGTAGTATTCTAATGCGACTGGCTCAAAGACTAAGCAGCCATTCTTTCACTAATAGGATTTTTTTAAATTACTGTATAGTAAATGACTATGGAAGGGTCTGTACAGATTGAAAATGAAGGATGTTTATCAGAAATTTATTATAACAAAACATTGTGGAGCTCCTGATCTTTATCTAGTGACCTGAGAAACCCAAATAGAGTAATACTTAAAACAGCCATTAGATCATTTCCAGGAATTATAGTTTAGCAATGAAATGGCTATAAATATGATAAGTACCTACCATTTGTTATGATGTACAGGTAAATTCAGATCAGCATTTTTAAAACATTTGTTTCATCTATTAATACTAAATGGAACCAACATCAATCTGTATTTTCCTTAAAGGTGCATTTTTGGAGACTTACAAAGAAACTGGAGGCTTGAGTTTTATTCATTAGTTGTGCACCCACTCTATTTATGTTTTAAAATAGTAGGCTACTTTAAATGTTGTACTTAAGGCACTTGTTTTGGAGTCAAATCCACCTTTTTGTCCCTGTTTTAGTTTGCAAGGATTTAAAGTTGTGCCATTTATAAAAGAACAGAAATGTATAATTTCACTAAGAAATGTTCTTGTCATCCTTTCCCATTCTGTGATATTTCTGGCTCTTGGCAAAAGCATCTGATCATCACAGTTGGTCTCTGTGTCATTTGTATGAGAAAAGGGTTCTGTCCACTGCCCATACCTGACCCAATAATGATCTTTTCATTGCCAACTGTTGACAGGGCATTAACTGTTTAGACTTCAACACTCCTTTCTCCTATTCCAACCTCACTCCTTCTGAACGAGTAGCTCTCTATTCCCTCTGCACCAACCCTAACCTCACTATCAAACCCACAGATAAGGGAGATGTAGTGGTCTAGACTGCTACACGGCTAAGGCCCAGCGCCAACTCTCAGGCATCTTCTCTTACTTGCCACTTGAACAGGACCCCACTAAGGAACACCAGGCCATCAGCAACCTTATTGACTCTGGAGATCTCCCATCCACCGCTACTAACCTCATAGTTCCCGCACCCTGCACCTCCCATTTCTACCTCCTACCCAAGATGTGCAAACCCACTTGTCCAGGTAGAAATGTCGTTTCAGCTTGTTCCTGCCCCACTGTCTTATCTGCCCTAGTTCAGTCCTTTCCTACCTTCATTCATAACACTTTGCACGCTCTGGATCTTTTCAATGATTTTAGGGTCCCTGGCCCCCATCATCTGAGTTTTGCTATCCAGCCCCTGTGCACCTCCACCCTCTCCCCCCCCCCCCCCCGAAAGGCCTTAAAGCTCTTTTTTTTCTGGACACCAGACCTAACCAGTTCCCCTCCACCACCATTTTCCCATTTTCCTCCAAGCAAAATGTCCTCACTCTAAATAATTTCTCATTTGGCTCCTCCAACTTCCTTCAAACAAAAGAGGTAGCCACAGGCACTCACTTGGGTCCCAGCTATGCCTGCCTGTTCGTCAGCAATGTGGAGCAGTGTATGTTCCAAGCCTACACTGGTGACCATCCCACACTTTTCCTATGCTACATCGACGACTGCATTGATGCTGCTTTTGCACTCGTGCAGAACTCGTCGACTTTATCCACTTTGCATCCAGCTTACACCCTGCCATCAGATTTACCTGGTATATTTCTGCCACTTCACTCCCCTTTCTCTATCTCACTGTCTCTATCTCCAGAGACAGCTTATCTACTACCAAAGTCTATTATAAACCCATCGACCCGCTTGGCTACCTGGACTATACCTCATCCTACCTTGTTACTTGTAAAATTGCCAAACCCTTCTGTCTCTGCTGCATCTGCTCTCAGGATGATGCTATTCATTCTAGAATGAAGGAGGTGAAGAAGGGACTTCACTTCCTCCACGTATCAACCTCTGCTTTAACTTGAATTATCGAAGGATGCCAAAAGTTGTGGCAGGGCTTGAATGCTATCACCTCTTATAAAGTATAATCAAGTGACATAGGCAACAACAAGGCTTCACTTCTAGATGAGCTCAATGGCTTCTATACTCACTTTGACTGTCAAAACATGGGGAAATCATCACAAACTCCCATAGCCCTCGATGAACCTCTGATTTCATACTCTTTCTTTTTCAATCTTTTTATTAATTTTTTTAAAAAGAACATAACATAATATTATATTACATATGTTATGAATACAATAGATTTGAAATTGAGTTGATAACAAGATAACAATATCTTATTAACCTATCAACGAAAAAGGATCATACAATAACAATCTAATCTATATTGGTTATACATGAAAAGATTAATCATCAAAAGAAAAAAAGAAAATGAAATATAAGAAAAAATGTATAATTAAGAAATAATAAACAAAACTAAACCTAAACTAACATGGGCAATAATAATAGTTTATAAATATATAATAGTGTCAAAAAACTCCGGAACTCCATACCAGAACAAGAATAAAAAGAGTAAAGGTCTGGAAGAAGTCAAATTAATTCATGTGAAAGTGTCGAATGAACGGTCCCCAAGTTTCTTCAAATTTAATTGATGAATCAAAAATAGTACTTCTAATTTTTTCTAAACTTAAGCAAGAAATAGTTTGAGAAAACCATTGAAATGTGGTAGGAGGATTTACTTCTTTCCAATTTCGTAATATAGATCTCCTGGCCATTAATGTTACAAAGGCAATCATTCGTCTAATTGGAGGAGAGAATCGACTATCATCTTCATTTGGAATACCAAAAATTGCAGTGATAAAATGAGGTTGTACATCAATATTCCAAATTGAGGAAATGGTAGCAAATATGTCCTTCCAATAATTATATAAAGTAGGACTTGACCAAAACATGTGGGTCAATGAAGCCACATCTAAATGACATCTGTCACATTGAGGATTAACATGAGAATAAAACCGAGCAAGCTTATCTTTAGACATATGAGCTCTATGTACAACCTTAAATTGTATTAAAGCATGTTTAGCACATATAGAAGACGAATTAACCATTTGTAAAATTTTTTCCCATTTTTCCGTTGAAATATTGTATTGAAGTTCTTTTTCCCATTCCTGTTTAATTCTACCTGATATCTCTGGTTGTATCTTCATAATCATATTATAAATAAGAGCCACTAATCTCTTCTGACAGGGATTTAAAGTAAAAATCATATCTGAAAAATCTATCAAAGTTGAATTAGGGAAGGATGGTAAAACTTTATATAAAAAGTTTCTAATTTGTAAGTATCTAAAAAAAATTAGATTTAGGTAATTTAAATTTGTTAGGAAGTTTATCAAAAGACATCAAACTACCTTCAGAAAAAAGATCACGAAAACATATTATACCTTTCCTTTTCCATATACTAAAAGGATCTGTTAAAGAGGGTTTAAAGAAAAAATTAAATAAGATAGGGCTATCAAGAACAAAGTTTTTTAGAGTAAAAAATTTACGAAATTGAAACCAAATTCGTAATGTATGTTTGACAATAGGGTTAGATATCTGTTTATTAAGTTTAGCTAAGTCCACAGGGAGAGAAGAGCCAAGAACAGAAAATAAAGAATATCCTTGTGTAGCGTTACATTCTAAATTTACCCACTGTGGGCACAATGGTAAAACTAAATCTAATTTCCAGTATAATAAATTCTGAATATTATTTGCCCAATAGTAAAATCTAAAATTGGGTAAAGCTAAACCACCATCTTTTTTAGATTTCTGTAACTGTCTTTTACTTAATCTAGGGTTTTTATTTTGCCACACAAATGAGGAAATTTTTGAATCAATGCTATCAAAAAAAGACTTAGGAATAAAAATTGGTAAGGCTTGAAATAAATATAAAAATTTTGGTAAAATCATCATTTTAACAGCATTGATCCGACCAACCAATGATGAGGATAAAGGAGACCATCTAGTAGTAAGTTGTTGAATTTGATGAAGCATAGGTAAAAAATTCAATCTGAATAAATCTTTATATTTCTTGGTAATTTTTATACCTAAATAAATAAAATTATCAGTAACAATTTTAAATGGTATCCTGTCATTCAGTAAAGTTTGTGCATTTAAAGGGAAAAGTTCACTCTTATCCAAATTTAATTTGTAACCAGAAAAACTACCAAATTGAGCCAACAAGGATAGAATAGCGGGAATAGAATTATCAGGATCAGAAATATATAACAACAAGTCATCAGCATAGAGCGATAACTTGTATAATTTCTCATTACGGGTAATACCAGAAATATTAGGGGATTCACGAATAGCAATGGCTAAAGGTTCTAATGCAATATTAAATAATAAAGGACTTAAGGGACAACCTTGTCTCGTACCACGAGATAATTGAAAAAAAGAGGATCTATAATTATTCGTAAGAACAGAAGCAACAGGTTTATAATATATTAATTTAATCCATGATATAAAATTAGAACTAAAATTAAAATTCTTCAAGACATTAAATAAGTATGTCCATTCAACTCTATCAAAAGCTTTTTCAGCATCTAATGAAATAACACATTCTGGGGTTGTGGGTGAGGAAGTGCAAATTATATTAATTAATTTTCTAACATTAAAAAAGGAGTATCGGTTCCTAATGAAACCAGTTTGATCTGAAATAATCTGTGATAGTACCTTTTCTAACCTAATAGCTAAAATTTTTGTAAGAATCTTAGAGTCTACATTTAATAACGATATAGGGCGATAAGATGCACATAAGGTAGGGTCCTTATCTTTTTTAAGAATTAAAAGAGATAGTAGCTTCATAAAAGGACTGGGGTAGTCTCTTCTTAATAAATGCATCATTAAAGATTTCACATAACCAAGGGGAAAGCAAAGAAGAAAAAGTTTTTAAAAATTCTATAATATAACCATCAGGGCCAGGGGCTTTCCCTGAATTCATCGATGAAATAGCCTCTCCTACCTCAGCCATAGAAATAGGAGCATCAAATAAACTTTGATCTTCATCTGTCAATTTGGGAATATTCAAATTGTTAAAAAAATTATCCATCATAGACAGATCACCATCAAATTCTGATTGATATAAAGATTTATAAAAATCTTGGAAGGTATTATTAATTTCTTTATGATCCGTAGTCAGATTACCATCTTGTTTACAAATTTTAATAATTTGTCGCTTAGTCGAAATAGCTTTTAATTGATCAGCTAACAATTTACCAGTTCGATCACTATGTATATAAAATTGAGCCCTAGTCCTAATTAATTGATTCTCAATTGTTAAGAAGATAACAGTAAGCTATGTTCCATTTGCAGTTCAACTCTCTTCTTATAGAGTTCCTTGGTAGGAGTAACGGAATAAATCTTATCAATTTCTTTAATTTTATCCACCAATAAAGCTATATCTAAATATCTTTGTTTTCTTTTACCAGCAGAATATGAGATAATTTGTCCACGAATAAAAGCCTTAAAAGAGTCCCAAAGTATTCCTCTGTCAATCTCTTCAGTATAGTTTGTTGAAAAAAATAAGTCAATTTGCTGTTTTATGAAGGTAATAAATTCTGGATCTTGAAACAAAGTAGCGTTGAGTCTCCAAGATCTAGTATTAATGAAAGAGTCCGAAATCTTGATAGATAACTTCAAAGGTGCATGATCTGAAATAGCAATAGAGTCATATTTATAGTCAATAACATCTGCTAATAAATGATGATCAATAAGAAAATAATCAATTCTAGAATAACTATGATATACATGTGAAAAAAACGAAAATTCTTTATCTTTAGGGTTCAAAAACCGCCATATTTCAGTGATTCCCGAATCGACCATAAAAGAGTTAATAAGTAAAGCTGATCTATTCGGAAGAGTTCGAATAGGTTTAGATCTATCCATCAAAGGATTTAAACAACAATTGAAATCTCCACCCATTATCAACATATATTCATTTAGATTAGGAAGGGTAGTAAATAAACGTTTAAAAAATCAGGGCAGTCAAAATTTGGAGCGTAAATATTAACTAAAGCCACTTTTCGGTTAAAAAATGAACCAGTAATCAACAAAAATCTGCCCTGTGGATCAGATATAATTTCATGATGTATAAACGAGATTGAGGGGTCTATAAAAATACACACCCCTAATTTTAGCAGTACAATTCGAATGAAATTGTTGACCCTTCCAGAACCTAAAAAAGCATTGATTATCCTCCCTCCTAATATGGGTCTCCTGTACAAAGATAATATTAGCATTTAGTCTATGGAATACTTTAAATATTTTTTTACGTTTAATCGGATGATTTAAACCATTAGTATTCCAAGAAATAAAATTAATAGACTTATCCATTATGCTAATATTAATTGTATATACCATGAAAGGTTGAAAAAAACACATAACCCATAATTCAGGAAGAAGGAAAAATGGGACAGGAGCAACCGGAGAACATGACACTTCAACAATATTAATAATTTAAAGTCGGCCCATAAACTAAAAGCAAAAAAAAATAAAAAGCAAAAGTGTGAAAAAAGATCCCTACCCCCTCCCCCCACCCCTCGAAAGAAAGCCAAGCGGCAGGCGCATAAACTAACACTAATATTAACCCCATTTCAAGATGGCAGCTCCATGAAAAGATTTAAAAAAACTATATAACACCCAGATTTAAATATAGGGTTGCAAAGAGAAAATGTATATCAATCAGAATGAAAAAAAAATAATATAATAAAACAAATGATCATTAATAAAAAAAGGTATAAACATTAAAATTTGAAAGTGTAATATACCTTTAAAATAAAATCCATGTTCAAATACAAGAAAAATGACGTTTCAAAAGCAAAGACTTATGGGAAGAAGAAACGACATTTTGAAAAAGCCATATTATAAAATATAAATGTAAGTTCAACGATCTATTAAAAATTAATAGAAAAAAAGTTATCAAAATAGGATTAAAAAAAAGATTTAATAGACACTACAATATATAATTTAAAAAAAAGACCAAAAAAATCCAAAACATTCGTCCCATTTCCAAGTGCAGGCAAACAGATAAATGTTTACAGAAAGTAAAGTCTTATGGGAAGAAGAAACAACATCTTAAAAAAAGTAAATCCTTATTACAAAATATAAACGTGTATATCCGAAACAGAAAAAAGAATAATAAAAAAAAAGAGATATTATAAAAAGTTAAAAGAGCATCTATGATGATAGTAAAGAAAAAGAAACCAGACCCGTAGATCAGGATAAGAAGTTATAACCCAGCTTCATAGGTTAAAACTTAAAATGAAATGGCATCTTCTCTCCAAAAAATTTTCGGCATAACACATAGTTCAACTTGCACTAGAAGATCGATATTCTTCAATGAATTTCTTCGCTTCTTCCAGAGTATTAAAAAATTGCTGACTGTTGTCATTCAACGTAATTCTAAGATTCACTGGAAACTTTAAAGCTTGTTTAAGTCCAATCGAATGAATCTCTGCCATCACTGGTTTAAAAGCGATTCTCGCTCTCATTACTTCGAATGAATAATCCTAAACAATTCGAAATGTGTTGTTGTTGTGAGAAATCATACCTTTTTTACGAGCTAATCGAATTAACAGCTCTTTCTCCCGAAGATAATGAAGGCGAACAATCACAGCTCGTGGTTTGCCACTCGCAGCTGAAAACCTCGCAACTCTGTGAGCGCGGTCGTTAACAGGTTTAGTATGCAAACCTTCAGCACTGAAAATTTCCCACAATAATTTAGAGAAAAATTCAGTTAAATCACCAGACTCAACTTTTTCGGGGAACCCGATAATTCGCAAATTCTGTCTGCGAGATCTATTTTCAAGATCAGTAATTTTAAACTTATACTGATCTAATGTTTTAACAGTCGAGTGTACCTTCTTCTCCAGCGCTTCAATTGTACGTACTTTTTCGCAAATTAATTTTTCAAGAGTCGTGATCTTATCTTCATGCCGCTGAATTTCTGATGCCTGCAATTGAAGCTTAGTATCAAGCGATCTAACAAATCCTTCGAGTTCAGATATTTTCGTGGTAAGCTTATTTTCCAAACTTGCCAGTTTACTTTCCAATTTACTTTCTAGCCTGCTTTCCAGAGTTGCAAGTTTAGCATCCAGAAGATGAGAAATAGCGTCGATGGTTAGAGGATCCTTAGACAATTTCTTGCTTGTAGCCATTTTAAGTTTGACAAGATTAAATCAAATATTGTTTTAGAAAAAAAGGGTTAATCAAAATTATCAACTCATATGATTAGGTTCGAAAAGATTTGATTAAAGGGTGATTATAGTTGAAAAAGTAAAGAGCGCCTAAAAGGCAGATGCTTACGTCGCCATCTTGGAACTCCACCCCCCTATTTCATTCTCTGCGGCTGATGCGCGAGCAACCTTCAGAGGAGTGAAACCATGAAAAACATCCAGCCCAGACTGGATACTTGGCCAAATATTAAAGACCTGTGCTGATCAACTGGCTGAAATAGTCACTAAGATCTTTAACCTCCCACTTTGAGAGTCTGACTTAACTTATGTCAGTGCCTAAGAAGAACATGCTAACCTACCTGAATGACTATTGATCAGTGATGAAGTGTTTTGAGAGGTTTGCATTGAAACATATCAACTCCTACCTGAGAAGTGACTTGGATCCACTCCAATTTGCTTACCGGCATAACATGCCCTCAGTGGGTGCCATCTCATTGGCTCTTTACTCACCCCTGGAACATCTTGACAATACAACTCCAATGCCGTATTTAAGTTTGCTGACAACAACACTGTCTGAATTAAAGGTGTTGATGAATCAGCATATAGGAGAGAGATTGAAAATCTGGCTGAGTTGTGTCACAGTAACAGCTTCTCACTCAATGTCAGCACGACCAAGAAGCTGATTATTGACTTTAGGAAGAGGAAACAAGAAGTCCATGAGCCAATCCTTATCAGAGGTGGAGAGGGTCAGTAACTTTAAATTCTCAGTCTTATCTTGGAGGACCTGTCCTGGGCCTAGCACATAACTGCAATTACGAAGCAGAAGCACCTCTATTTCCTTAGGAGTTTGTGAAGTTTCAGCATGACATCTAAAACTTTGACAAACTTCTATAGATGTGTGGTGGAGAATACAATGACTGGCTGCATCACAGCCTGGTATGGAAACACCAATGCCCTTGAAGGGATATTCCTCCCCACCACTGAGCATATCTGTACAGTGTGTTATCTCAGGAATGTAGCATGCATCATTAGGGATCCCCACCTCCAAGGTCATGCTGTCTTCTTGCTGCTGCCTTCAGGAGGGAGGTTCAGGCGCCTCAGGGCTCTCACCTCTAGGTCCAGAAAGTTATTGCCCCTCAACCATCAAGCTCTTGAACCCGAGGGACAACTCCATTTGGCCCCATCAATAAAATGTTCCCACAACTTTTGGACTCGCTTTCAATGACTCTTCATCTCATGTTCTTGTTACCTATTGCTTATTTATTATTTTTTTCTTTTTGTATATGTGCAGTGTGTTGTCTTTTACATACTGCTTGAATGCCCAAGTTATTGCAGTTTTTCATTGATTCTGTTATGATTATTCTATTATGGATTTATCAAATATGCCTGCAAGAAAATAAATCTCAGGTTTCTATATGGTGACATAAATGTACTTTGATAATAAATTTGCTTTGAACTTTGATCTAATGAAGGCAGTGAAAGATGCTGTGCTGCAGAGTTGAATTCCTCACTGCTCAGCAAAAACTGTCTGATGAGGTATTAGGGTTTTTAGTACCTTCAAAATATTATCTTTCACAGAGCATTAAGAGCATTCCAGTGCTAAAGACAGGATTTGTTGAATGGTTCATGTTAATGTGTAATATTAAAAGGTTGAAAGTTCATAGAGTAAAAATATTGTTGTAGTGGAGGTTATAGAGCATATGAATATTGCAGTTGTTAAAGCATCCGATGCAAAGGGTCATACCCCAGTCAATTTACTATTGTTGTTCATTGTGATTTTAGACTTTAGCCTGTCAAGTATTCTTATATGTTATTCAACAGTATTTTCTCTCATGGTAATGCTTTTGTCTACCCAAGCTGAAAGTCAAAAATCAGCCTTCTTAATTTTCAGTTAATAATTGAAAATTATTAACTAAAATATATATTAAAAAATGTTAAAAAATATAAAAAGTATGTTAACTGAATATGTTTCATTAAACGTATTCTTGGATGCATTGAGCATTCAAGATGTAGTTACAGAGCGTATGCCCTATATAGTAAAGCTCCTAGAATCCAGCACACTTGGGATTTGGAGACCAGTACTGCAGATGCTGGAATCTGAGGCAACAAATAGCACATCTGAATTGCCTCCCTAATTCACAGCAGGTCAGCTGGCATCCCTGGAGGGAATTGGACTGCTCACATTTTGAATGCTTGGTGAAGTGTCTCAACCAAAAGTGTTGACTGTCCCTTTCCCTCCATAGATGCTGCCTGACCCTCTAAGTACATCCAGCATTTTGTTGCACTTGGGACTTTGGTGCTGGAATGACAGGTTTTCTGAAATATAGGATGTTATTTTGAAACTAATACCCCAACACATTAACTCAATTGTTTTTTTTAAAAAGAAGTAGATGGTATTATAACAAATCATCCAGTGAACCAGCTGTTTAAATGGAACATAACCTCCAGTGCTTTAGTGATCAGAAAGGTAAATGCGACAAGCATTAACGGCTGAGTAGATGCTGAACTATGGGAACTTAGGAATAGTTAGGATTTCACTGTAGGATGAATATGTTTGTGAAATAAGTAGAAGCTTGTAGTTGAATATAGAATGTTGCAACATGTGATTGTTTGGTCAGTAGTACCTTTTAGGCTACGTCCACACCAGACCAGATAAATCCGTGGCCAAAGATTTTCCTCTTCATTTTGACCCTCCGTCCACACTGAATCAGCGTTTTCCACCCCTGAAAATGGAGCTTTTCTAAAATACCCTTCAGAGTGCATAAATTTGAAAACGCCGCTTGGGCAAGTGTAGAGTGGATAGGGTAACCAGAAAGTTCTAAAAACACTGTCATGACGTGCCGGAACAGATGGCAGCATTTCATTGTTTTCCTGAACGTAACCCCTGCACAACCTAACAATTTCAGAACAGACAGCAACAAGACTGAAGCCAGAAGAATTAGAAGTGTACTCACCAAATACTTTGACCCATGACTTACTGAATAAATAAGTATACTCACTTTGCCCTGTCCTTATATGAAGGTGGTTTATCTATTTATGTAAGTACTTCTCTGACAATAGAGGTGTAACAGCCTAATGTAACATTGTATAGAAATACAAGATAACACTGATGTAGATATGTTTTATACATTTAACAGAGTGTTTTATTAATGCTACAGAATTGGTCAGTTTTTCAATGTTCGTCGTCAGCCGGGTCATACTGTCCGTGACCTCCGTCGGTTGCCTCCATATGCTCTAGTATCTTTTTTTTAGTTTTAAGTCCTCCTACACGAGAACCAACAGCTGTCCGTCTTTTAACCATTTCGTTTTAACTTTTTCTAGTCTGTAACTGCACAAACGTGCACATTCACAGTGAGATTCAACACCAAACATGTTGCTTGTTTTCTGTAGATGTGTCTTCTACATTGGTGGAGCCAGGTGAAAATTAGGAGGTACTTTTGTAGAGCACCTATAGTTGCACATCCAGTTAATTCTCCCACATCAACATGTTTTGCTGTGGAGAGGCTAAACACAAATTGGAAGCAAAAAAATCTCACTTTCTGCTTGGGTATATTACATTAATTTCAACAGACCTAGCTGCTCTAATCTCTCCTCTTAATTCAACTGCACAGTTACAGGCAACATCTTGGTGAATCTATCCTGCAGCCTGTCCAGAGCTTCCATATTTTGCATACAGTGTGGTGACTAGAACTCAGTAATGGAGCTGAGATCTGGACTAAATTCTATAAAGTTGGGATGTTCTTGTATTCAGTGTTTCAACTAAATAAGCCAGTACTAGACTCAATTGTACACCTAAAATGCATTAATTCCATCTGCTATTTCACATTCCATTTCATTAATACATTGATATAATTCTGTAACCTAAGCCTACCATCTCCCCAAACTGTCAACAACTCCACCAATCTTCTCATCATTTGCAAACTTGTTGACTGTGCTGCCTACATCTAGATCCAATCATTCACACATATTACAAACACCAAGGTCCCAACATTAATTCCTGTTGACATCCTATCACGAAGATAATTCTCTGCCCTCCCCCTCTGTCTTCTGTTGCCAAGCCAGTTTTGAATCCAATTTGCCAATCTTCCTGAATCAAATGGGCCCTAGTCTTTAGACAAGTCTCCCATATGGCCTTGTTGGAGACCTTTGAGTGAAACCGAGAAGATGGACAAAATTGAGAATTAGAATCCTTACAATTTCAGTTTAAGTGAATTATGAAAGCAAAGTGTACAGACAGGCTCAAACCAACTTCAGTGATTTTTTTGTATTGTGAAGCAGTAATTTCTACATTGGATTTTCTGTTGTCAAGTTAGTAATGTGGCTTCAATATTTTAGGAGCATCTGTTACAGATGTGCTCTCATTTAGTTCTCTGGATACTACTGAATCTTCTATAAAATAGTAAAGAAGCTGTTGGCCAAAAGTTTACAACCCAAACCATTGTAATGTGGAGAGGAGCTGGTCCTCAACATTAGGGCTTCCCCTTTATTATGTCCATTGCAGGATGTGCATGTCTAGGACCAATTGAAGATAAAAATACTTAAATTATTAATTTATATTCCCTATATCCAAATTAAGAGTTCTTAACATATATATTCTCTGACTTATTTCTTTACAACTTTTGATTTGCAGTATCTTCAAATAACACTATGTTTAATCTACTCACTTCGAAATGAATTTAGTAGATACTGCGATTAGTTCTGCAGCAGTACTAATGAAAATAAACTCTTATTTCTACAGATCTATTTTTAAATCTGTTCATTCAGTTCTTATTATATTTTTCCTGAAACATAACTGGCTTTCAGAAATTCCTACTTTATTTGATCACCTGTGGCTTGATAAATTATGTGCAAATATTCTCTTTATTTTCACATACCATGCAAGGACTTTAAAATATAACTTGGGTAGATATTGTTGTTCAGATTTGGGGAAGCATTATATTATTGGGTATTATAATCTTAGTGAATGAATATATGAAGGTTCTAACATTCAGCAATTTAAGCATAAAGATGCAGTGGACTTAACTTTTGAAGCCTGTTCTGCTATTCATTTAGGTTAAAGTTAATTAATGATTTGCCTCCGTTTTGCATTATATTGATCGAAAGATAATTATGGATCTGCCTGAAATATTAACTTGAGCATTGTTCACAATCTTACAACAAGGTCTAGATTTGTGTAAAGATATTTGAAGTTGTAAGTCATCTGGATATAAGTAAATAATGTGCTGCTTGATTAGTCATTTCCACACTTGTAGAAATAGTTTCTCTGCATCTCCCTTAGAAGACAACATTATCTCTTTAAACAGCTAAATTTGAAAGTTCTCGATCAATCTGAAACCTGTGAAATAATACCAAGCTTATGTAGTATGTTTTAAAATTAAAATTTAATTAGACAAAGAATGTTCCTCTCCCAGTAAACGGTATTAGAATATATCAAAATTATCATAGTTTTCTCAGCAGGTCCAGATATGCAGTTCCAATTGACTATGATCAGTTTTCCTTTTCCAAATACAGGTGACACCTGAATTGTGGCCATTTGGGTAATAGAAATTTTCCCTTACAGAATTTGTATATCATTACTCAGAATTGAGGTTCAAAATAAAATTCACTCAAACAATTTGTGGGAAATCTGTAAATAAACTCGTTAATTTTTTTTCCAACTCTGATTCCTTGGCACATTGGCAGATGCCGCAGCTTCAGATTACAGAAATCATGATACAGACTTTTAGCGAAGATGAAATAATATTTCAGTTGTTGTGATTCTAGGTCTTACACCACACTTGTGGGTCACTCAAGGGTTCACTGGGGCCAAAGCTCAAGCTCCCAGAACAGACCTCAGGAGCAATGGAGCCGAAACAGAATATCTACAGTTATCCAGCCATTGAGACAAAGCACTGCAGAAGTGGTAGATCTTACTGTGGATGAAGATGGTAAGTATGTTTTGGTTCTGCACTTGGGTAAAGAACATAGTTCATAATAAATTTGTGATGCAAAACCATTAATTGATTTCATGAATTTCTGTGCAAATAGATGAAAGGATAAGTTGACTTTTAAATTAGTTGTGATTGTCAATGTCCCAACCTTGAATTGGTTTTACTGTCACTCAGTATCAAGTTTTCTTTTTACAATCTGGAATTTAAATATGGCTGTAGTGTTTAGCTGTTTCCTGATTATAATCTGAACCAAGCAGCCATAACATTTTAAATCTATTTTTCCATGGTTACTGAGAGCAATTAGATTCATCCTCAAAAAGAAGTTACTTTAATTTTTTACCTATCTTAATTTTTTATCATTAGGACAAGGAAATCAATTTTAAGAGTCTAGGCAATAAGTGATATACTTGGCAGGTCTGCTTTGTAACTTCGGATGTTTTTGGCCCGTTTCGCTCAGCAGCACATAGCATGGAAGTTGCTCTGAACTTGTTAATTCGAGCTTCAAGTTGTTCTAAATTTACACTTGATGAGGCATCCTGAAACATTAACATTTATTTTATTAATCCACACACAGTAGATTAATAATAAAAAAGCTAAATAGGTAATGCTTTACCTATAAACTAGTATCAGTTAGATGGAGTTGGAAGTTGTAGGTTCATAATTCATAACTAAATTTTAGTAAATAATTACAGTTGCTGCTCCAATCACTATGGACACGATATTTTCAAATGAAAAGGTACTACTGCTTTTTTGGATGTTAAGCTCAAGCCATGACTTACACAATAACATGTATGATAAATGTTAAAAGTGGTTGAACAATAGTTTATAATGTTTAGGCCATTATTCTTGTAGTGTTCTCATGCAGGTGTAGAAAGTCTGAACTAAACACCGAGTTAAACCGTCGTCAATGAAGGCAAGATCACAGTAAGATTAACCGTTTACTGTTCACTCTTCCACATTAACGTTTGGTGAAAACTGTTGATAAAACAATATATAAAGTATCTGTTTATTTCTTGGCATCACATTTACATCATAAATACTTGTAAAAGTAAAGCTACAACAAACTATGTTACATTAAAGTACAACATACAGTCAGACTCTACCTACGCCATCAACAACTTTAAATACACTTCAACACAAACTTTCCAGCAACGCTTTCATTAGCACAAGAAAATAAACTTTATCATCTGTCATTACTTTTAACAGAAACAGCATTAAAATTTTTACTTCAACATATCGATTGTCATATGAACTTATGGCGTTGCTTCTATGATGTTTCTTAGTGCATAGAATAGAAAATCTCTCATGCTGATCCTGCATACTCAAGCTCCCATCTTCCCATTTCTCCAAACCGGTATTTACCCACAAGATACGGGGAAAATGGGTGTGACATCATCACCTGCCGCAATACATCACAGATAATGAATTTACCTTCAACAACTGCAACGTAGTTATCAACCTTATCTTTAACTAGAAAATAGTTACAAACGAATTACTAAAGCGAAAATGTAATAAAACTAAATAAATGCCTTAAGGGCAGCACAATTCTTCAATTCCATTCAAGAATACAGCATATCCAGTTTGTTGTGAGACTTTCCTGTGCATAAACATGGCAGTTATTTGAGAAAGTCACAGTTTAATGAATGTTCGCTGAGTATGTGAAAAGGCAATATGTAACAACAAATTAAGTAAATACATTGCATTTTATTTTTATGAACCTCTATTTTGAAATTCTGAAGTATAATTTATTATTTAAATAAGATAGCATTCTATATTAAAATTGACATTGTTCCATTTGTTTGAGAGAAACGTCAACTCTTTAAAAGATATCCTCAGTGCTTTTAACATCACTGAAGGTTGAATATGGATTTTTGTTGTAAATATGGAAATTTGAAAGATTACTTGTATTAGATCAATTTTCGTTTGTCAGCTAACTTTAAAGTGCTAATGGAGTCTTTATTTCTTCGACATGGTATGATTGAGTTTGGAAGGAAAACATAAGAAAAGTTAGCTTTTAGTTACATAAAAATCTCAGACAGGCATAAACTTATAAAACCTTTATCCAAGTCATTTTGCTAAATTTATTACATTGGTCAGAATACTAATCCAGAATGTTATTCAACAAAACATTGACTTTAAGCTTTGTGATGCGATGCAAAGTTTATGAAAGTTCTAGAGTGTATTTTCACATTTGACTGTTGTGCAGTTTCATAGAGTATTGAAGTTGTAATTCTTCAGGCTGTTTGAATTAGAGTGATGTCGGATTGTTTTTATAGTATAAGAGTTTTCTTTATTAGTTCTGTGACAACAGAGAATGGTGAATTATTTACATTCTGTGAGCCTTGCATCTTCATTTCATTTGGTAAGAATTCTTAAAGCCTAATGATTGACCTCAGATTTATCAGAGAAGCAAAGAATAAATCCTTTGGGGAACAAGCATCTTTTTCACCAATCAAAAAAGCAGGATGGATTTATATTTTATTCAGATTAGTCTACATAGAGTTTTAACTTAATAAATTTAATATTTCCCCAGTGTTTTATCAATTAAAATCTGGTTCTTTTTTCACACGTGGAATAGTTCCTGAAAAGGGTATGGCATTCCCCTTTCAGTAGTGTACTTTTAAATCAACTTAATGATCTATATACTTTATAATCTTGGGAAGAACATGGCAGATATAACTCAAGGTATGGCACCTTTAAACGAACAAAGGTTCATGCCATGACCGGAAGTAATACAGGAGGGTGGGGTGTCACCAAGCCGGGCTGAAATGCAGAAGGGATGAGGCCCCCTCTACCCAGCATCTTTGTTAGAAAATTTGCTGTTGCTGGAGAACAGAATTAAAGACCTGAGGGCAAGATTGCTATATTGGAGGGAAATGAGAGATTGTTGTGTTCTATGCTTGAACTTGTGCTGGCTTATTCCTAGCACGCCAAGTATGGCAATCAGATCTGAAGGCTTCTTGATTCATAAAAAGGACTGAACTGCAGCTTTGGAACAGGCAAAAGGTGGAGGCTTATGTTTCATGATAAACTCGGTGGTGCTCCAATGTGGCAGTTTTGTCAAACTCATGTTCCCCCAACCTTAAACACCTAACGGTCAAATGCCATACATTCTATCTACTTAGTGAGATCTCCTCCATATTCCTAACCACAGTTTGCATCCCACCAGTGGCTGACTATAATCAAATGCTTGAGATACTGCTTGATGCTGTCTCTAAGCAAGAAGTAGTCCATCCCAATGCAATTCATATCATGGTCAGGGACTTCAAGCAGGCTTGTTTGAAGAAAACCCTACCCAATTACCATCAGCATAGAGTGGTGCTAGAAAGTTTAAGAACCCTGTAGAATTTTCTCTATTTCTGCATAAGTATGACCGAAAATGTGATCAGATCTTCATGTAAGTCCTAAAACTAGATAAAAGAAAACACAATTAAATAAATAACACAAAAACATTATATTTGTTCATTTATTTTTTGAGAAAAATGATCCAATATTCCATGTATTTGTTGGAAAAAGTATGTGAACCTCTGGTTAATGCCTTGTATAAAAGATATTTGGAGTCAGGTGTTCTACTCAATGAGATGAGATTGAAGGTGCAGGTTGTAGAAGAGCCCTGCCCTATATATATATAAAAAAGACACACAAAGGTTACTGACAGAGACTGTTTTTCTCAAGAAAGATCTGTTTATGTGCACCATGCCTCGATCAAAACAACTTCCAGAGCACCTTAGAAGATGAATTGTAGAGGTGCATCAGGCTGAAAAAGGCTACAAAAGCATTTCTAAAGACCTGAGTGTTACTCAGTCCACAGTAAGAGAAATTGGTTGCAAATGGAGGAAATTCAGTACTGTCGCTATTCTCCCTAGGAATGGGCATCCTGCAAAGATCACACCGAGCACAACATGCAATGCTGAAGGAGGTGAAAAAGAATCCAAGGGTAACAGCAAAAGACCTGCAGAAATCTCTACAAGAAAAACACTGAACAAGAATGGTGTTCATGGAAGGAAATCACGGTTCTCCAAAATAAAACATTGCTGCAAGTTTCAAGTTTACAAAAGACCACCTGGATGTTCTACAATGCTTCTGGGACAATGTTCTGTGGACAGATGAGACAAAAGTTGAACTTTATGGCAATGTGGATTTTTGCTATGTTTGGGTGAAAAGGGGCAATGCGCACCAACACCAAAACCTCATATCAACTGTGAAGCATGATGGAAGGAGCTTTGCTCCCTCAGGGCCTGGACAGCTGAGGGAACAATATATTCAAAATATCAAGACATTTTGCAGGAGAATGTCAGGTGGTAGTCCGTCACCTGAAGCTAAATAGAAGTTGGATAATGCATCAAGGCAGTGATTGGAAAGACGAGAGTAAGTTAACAATAGAATGGTTTACAAAAAAGAAAATATGTGTTTTGAAATGGCCTAGTCAAAGTCCTAACCTTAAAATGTGTGAAAGGACCTGAAGCAAACAGTTCAAGGAAGCCCACCAACATTCCAGAGTTGAAGCAGTTTTGTAAGAAGGAATGGCCTAAAGTTCCTCCAAGCTGAAGTGCAGAACTGATCAACAGTTACCGGAAATGTTTGGTTGAAGTTATTGCTGAACAAGGGGGTTACACCAGTTACTGAAAGCCAAGGTTCACATACTTTTTCCAGCAAATACATATAATATTGTATCATTTTTCTCAATAAATAAACAAACAAACAATGTTTATTGTGTTATTTATTTAGCTGGGTTCCCTTTATTTAGTTTCAGGACTCGTATGAAGATCTTGATCACATTTTAGGTCATATTTATGCAGAAGTAAAGAAAATTCTGCATAGTTCACAAATTTTCTAGCACCACTGCAGAACTTGTAGCACCAGAGATCGCAACACACTTGGCCACTGTTATACTAAGGTAAGGAATACCACCACTCCATGCCCAGACTGCATTGCAGTAAATCTGAACACTTGGCTGTCCTTCTGTCTGCATAGAGGCAGAGGCTAAAGAGTAAACCTCTAGAGAGATTAGGACAACAAAGAGTTGGTCGTGGGAGGCAGAGGAGCAGCTATGGGATTGCTTTCAGTTGGTAGATTGGGCCATGTTGAAGGACTCATCTGTGGATCTGAATAAATGCACCATGGTTGTCAAGACATTATTAAAACAGTTGTAGATGAGTGTGTCCCCACAAAATCATTCAGCGCCTTCCCCAATCAGAAACCCTGTTGACCCATGAGATCTGCAATCTGCTGAGGGTCTGATCAGAGGTTTTCAAGTCTGGTGACCAAGGAAGTTACAGGTGGTCCACATATGATCTCCGGAAAGCCAGCTCATGGGCAACATGGCAATTCAGACTAAACTTGAATCAATGAACAATGCTCAACAGTTGTAGCAGGGCTTGAATGATACCACCTCTTGTAAATTTAAATCAAGCAACCCAGGTGACAACAAGTCTTCATTTTCAGATGAACTCAGTGCCTTCTATGCTTCCTCTGACTATCAAAACATGGAGGAATTATAACAAACTCCCACAGCCCCCAATGATCCTGTGATTTCAGTCTCTGATGCCGACATGCAAACAACCTTCTGGAGGTTGAACCCACGAAAAACATCCACTCCAGATGGGTTACTAAAGACCTGTTCTTCAACAAGCTGAAATGTTCACTGAGATCATTAGCCTTTCACTTCAGTAGTCTGAGGTACCCACCTTCTTCAAACAGCCTTTAATAATAACAATACCTAAGAAGAACATGGTAACCTGCCTCAATAACTACCATCCAGCAGCACTTGCATCCTCAGTGATGAAGTGTTTTGAGATTGGTGATGAAACATCTCCTTGCTGAGAAGCGACTTGGATCCACTGCAGTTTGCCAATCGGAGGAAGAGGTCTACAGTGGATGTTGTATCATTGGCTTTTCACTCAACCCTGGACAGCAAAGATGCTCTTTATCAATTACAACTATCAATACCATCAGCCCCTCAAAACTAATCAATAAGCTTCAAGGCCTTAGCAGCAATACCTTCTTGGGCAATTGGATCCTCAATTTTCTCACAGTTTGGATTGGTAAATCTCCACAATTTCCATCAGCCTGGTGCAGCACAAAACTGTGTGCTTAGCCCTTTGTTCTACTCAATTTACAGTTATGGCTGTGTGGCTAAGCACTGCTCCAATATCATTATTCCAGCTTGCTGATGACTTCACTGTCATCGGCAGAATCAAAGGTGGTGAAGAATCAGCATATTGGTGGGAGATTGAAATCTGACTGTGATTATTGACTTCAGGAGGAGGGAACCATGGATCCAAGAGTCAGTCATCATCAGAGGATCAGAAGGGGAGAGGGTCAGTCACAAAGTGTTATTATTTCAGAGGGCCTTCCCTGGGCCCAGCAGTTAAGTGCAATTATGATGAAGGCACAGCAGTGCCTCTACCTCCTTAGAAATTTGCCAAGGTTTGGCTTGACATCTGAAACTTTGAAAGGCTTCTATAGACATATAGTGGACGGCATACTGACTGGCTGCATCACAGCCTGGTATGGAAACATTAATACCCTTGAATGGAAAATCCCACAAAAAGTAGTGCATATGTCCCAGTCCTTCATGGATAAAACCCTTCCCACCACTGAGCACGTCTACACAAAGCATTATTGCAGAAAAGCAGCATCCATCATTAGAGACCCCCACCACTCAGATGCTGCTGCCATCAGGAAGAAGGTGCAGGAGCTTCAGTACTCACACCACCTGGTCCAGTAACAGTTATTAGCCCCTCAGCCATCAGGCTCTTGGACCAAACATGATAGCATCACTCAGTTTCACTTGCCCCATCATTGAAATGTTCCCACAACCTATGGACTCACTTTCAAGGACTCTTCACTTCATTCTCGATATTTATTGCTATTATTTCTTTATTTTAGTATTTGCACAAGTTTGTTGTCTTTTGTACACTGTTTGAATGCCCAAGTTGGTGCGGTCTTTCATTGATTCTACTATGGGCTTATTGTGTATGCCTACAAGAAAGTGAACTTAGGGTTGTGTATGGTGACATATATGTACTTTGGTAATACATTTACTTTGAACTTTAAACAATGAAGTCAGATTAGTGAAAATTTCAGCAATCTCTGAACTATTCTCCGTCCTTAATAGTTGACCTTCTATGTTCGTCACTATGCAATTGATTATCAAACATCAAAGAAAAGCTGTCCACCATCAACCAGTGAGTTCATTTTGTTGGAGAAGGATATTTGTCTCCAGTCTACTCTCACTTGCCCAACCTGGAAGCAGTGATGATACCAGGAACTGTTAAAGAATCTGGACACAAATCAGATGTATTATCAGGTGTTTAGTTTTCTGGTATTGCTAAAGATTAAAAGCAGAAGAATTATGTAAAGAATTCCTTGTTTGAGTCTGATCAGAATGTGACAAATGCAGTGTTCATTAAATTAACTTTTTTAACCTATTTCACCAAAGTATTGTTGCAGCAGTAATCCTTGTGACTAACACACAGTTTTAAGCTTGTTTGTTGCGTGGTATTAATCAAAAGGGACATTTCACCAAAATTGTTTGTCAGTGGCAGCCACATTACTGTACAAGTTCCATCAGTATGGTTAAGGAGCAGGAAGTTAACATTTCGAATTTTTACCTTTTTTGTTTTATCTCTGCAACCCTGCTCTCCACCTATTATGTGGTATTTTGATCATTACTCATTTGTGTTTTGCTTCTATAAGTGGAGAATTTAATGAAACTTCAGTTGTTCAATAGGCAGCGTATGATCAAATGCTTAAATCAGCTATAGAACATATGTGTCTTAATATTAATTTTGAATACTTGTTGATCTGATTATGATGTGAAGGTACAAACTGCTTTTAAAATTCTTTGGTATTATTTTGATTATAAATTTTAACTCTCTACCTTTTATTTTCTACTTTTCATTAAATATATTCTGCTCCAGTTTTGGGGACAGTTAATTGGAATACAGTACTGCTACAAGGTGCCATATCTATTAATCTGGTTTTTGAAAAGGTTGCATATAATGGCAAAGACACAGACAGCTGTGGTGAGACGATTGGTTAAATCATCAGTCAAGCTTGGTGACCACAGAACAACAGTCAGTGGCTGCAAACAGTTGTAGATACATGATTTCCTTGTAAGCTCACACAGCATTTTTTGAGAGAAATTACTTTGTTTTACACAAAGAATTTATTGCACATTATATCCTCTACTTATTAAATAGACTAACTACTAAACTGACTGCTGAGAGCCATGTGCTGTTCTCTAGTTCCAGCCTTTGGCTGGCAGCGATCATATACAGTATGCTCCTGCTCTATGAATGTGTTTGCTTATTATTAAGATTGAAATTTGACCACTTTCTCAACCTTGTGTCTATTCTTCACATTTAAAAACATAATGGAAGTTTGATATTTGTTTGTACTTTGATCACAGAACCCACAGTGGTGCCAACAACCTCTGCTACTAGGTCACAACCTGTTGCTAATGTACCTACCTCGGGCCAGGTCCTAAATACAACTTCCGGTCCCTCTACTGCTCAGCCTGCCTCTGTGACACAGTCTTCAGGAGCTCCTGCAGCAGGTACTTCGGCAGGAGGTACATACATAAGTTTTTTTTTCCTGAAGTAATTTGGTCAAACTACATATTCTGAAGAAGATATCCCAATACTTTGCTAACACATGCAACTTTAGATGTCTCGTGTTTGAATTACACTACTTTGCAGAATTTAGTTTGTAGTTAGTTGTTAAGTCTCTTTTATGAGATGCTCAGTAATAAATACTTTAGTAGCCTAACAACAAATCGCTTGCCTGTAAAATGGAAAGAGAATTGTTCTCCAAATAAATAAAGGGAGGGGGGAAGAGAGATACTGAAAGGAAAATGAGTATTGAAAAATGTAACAGTGGAGTCTTTCCTAAGTTGGGTGATGTAAGATATATGACTTGGAGTGTAAATATTGGGTCTTGTTGAGATTGAAATACTTCATACCTAATAAAAAAAAAAGCCACAATATATTATCACTTATTCTGGCATGAAGTCTGTTAGCGAGTTGTGTAAGTCCTTTTATCTCCAGACAGTTCAAGTTTATGGGGAAATACCTCTGGTGTAGAATATGTGGACATCAATAAATACCAAGTGTTATTTGATGAGATAACAAACAATCTACCCAGAATATTAACTAATGATTTGCAAAACCATTAATATTATAATAATGAATGCTGAGGTTGGAGAGGCAAGCACAGCCGTTAGTATTGAAGTAGGGCACTTTTTTATATATATGATGTAGGAGTGTTGAATGCAAACATTAAATATCAAAAATACAAGTATTTTGACTTTCTAATGACATTTTTCATTTTGATCAATGTGCTACTGCAGCCAAAACATGATAAATTATTTAGACAGTTAGGCAGGTCCCATACAGTTTTCTGTACTGAGGGACAGCTACAGATTTTACCTCATCAAGTATATTTAAAATACAGAAAAGTTTTCACATAGCAGTAGAATTAAGGGTTATGAGGAAAAGGCAAGTGGGCCATGGCCAGATCAGTCATGATCTTAATGAATGGCATAGCAGGCTCTGAGGGTCAAATGACTACTGCTGCACCTATTTCTTATATTATTTCTGTAAAATTCTACCAGACCAATGTATCCTTGATTGACAAAAGGAATAAGTAATACTTGGATATCCACCACAGTTTGCAAGGAGTCCCAGATCTCTGAAACAGTTTTGAGGGAGGAGTTAAGGAAAGGAGTTTTGAGGAAACTTTTGAAAATGAGTATTTCATATGAAGTAGGGAGAGCAAGTATGGCAAACAGTGCTAGATTTTCTACATGGAGTGCATCAGGGTAGACATGCACACTGGCAACATCTGTTGCAAAACAAGAAGATACAAATTTGATTGAAAGAGAATTGCAGTGTAAACCAGTTACCTGGGAAATAAGGACAGTGGAGGGTGAGTTTGAATGCAAGTTGCTCAAATTATACGCAGGCATCAGGTGGGTGGAAACAGCCAAATTGTGCATCAAAGTGACTTGTTTCACACTCTCCAGCTGGTTATTGAGATTAACAAAAAGACTTAAAATCTGCAGGAGGTTGTTTTTTTTAAAAAAAATGCTCTGGGCAAGCATATCACTGTTGCACTTGATACAGAAGGCAAGTAAATGCTCTCTTCATTTGTGCCATGCATTTCTTATTGTGATGTGAACCACTGCCGATGTTATTAGAAAATTGTGTATAAGCTGTCTTATTATTCCATTCTGTAAATACTAATAACATCGAGCTTGTGCATAAATTGCAAAAAGTTGGCTTGCAGGTACAGCAGGTTATTAAGGCAAATGGAATGTTGGACTTCAGTGCTAGAGGGTTTGAATTCAAGAGCAGAGAGGTCATGCCGCAAATATACAGGGTACCGGTGAGGCCGCACCTGGAGTACTGTGTGCAGTTTTGGTCTCCGTACTTGAGGAAGGATATACTGACTTTGGAGGCAGTGCAGCAGGAGGTTCACCAGGTTGATTCCAGGGATGAAAGGGTTAACCAGTGAGGAGTGATTGAGTCACCTGGGACTATACTCTGGAATTCAGAATAATGAGAGGGGATCTTATAGAAACATACAAAGTTTTGAAAGGGACAGATAAGACAGAAGTAGGAAAGTTGTTTCCATTGGTAGGTGAGACTAGAACTAGGGGTCTTTGCCTCAAGATTCAGGGGAGAAGATTTAGGACAGAGATGAGGAGAAACTGTCTTTCCGAGACAGTAGTGAATCTGTGGAATTCTTTTTACATAGTAGGGGAATTAAGGGTTATTGGAAAATGGCAGGTAGATGGAGCTGAGTCTACGGACAGATCAGCCATGATCTTATTGAATAGCGGGGCAGGGTCGATTGGCCGGATTGCCTACTCCTGCTCCTATTTCTTATGTTCTTATTCACATTTGGATTTTTAAGCTAACTTCTCTCTCAGTTCTAATTTTTGATTTCCCAATTATGACTTTGATCGGTAGCAGAAATGAACATAAATGCTGGAAAGTGATATTAAAATGTCACATGTCTGCTTTAATAAAGCTGCCTCAAATTTGGACTGTTGTCAGAGGCAAGAAAGTGTGACTGCAAGTGACTCAGGAAGTGGGACCTAAGTGACAGTGCTAAAAGAGTCTCAGGCCTTGAGCTTGTCCATCAGGTCTGAGATTTTTGCTCCCCATATGGATGAGGGTGGGGGCTCTAGGAAGGATGAGCAACGTAACTGTGCCGTTTGGGGGGGGTGGGGGAGAAAAGTGAAATGTGGCAGTAATTGAGGTTAGTATTGTCAAGGGAATAGACAAAGTTCTCTGTTGCTGGGATAGAGTATCCCGAAGGCTGTGTTGCCTGCCTGGTGCCCGGGTTTGGGACATCTTATCTGACCTACAGAGGAATTTGCAGTGGGTGTTGAAAGATTCAGATGTTGTGGTCCAAGTGAGTACCAATGACGTAGGAAGAACAAGGAGCGAGGTTCTGCTGAGGGAATTTGAGCAGCTAGGGACCGAATTAAAAAGCAGAACCAAAAATGTGGTAATCTCTGGATTACGACATGAGCCACATGCAAATTGGCACATGGTCAAGAAGATTAGAGAGTTAAATGCGTGGCTCAAGGATTGGTGTGGGAGGAGTGGGTTTGAACTCATGGGAAACTGGCACCAGTATTGGGGAAGGAGGGAGTTGTTCCATTGGGATGGGCTCCACCTGAGCCTTGATGGGACCTGGATCCTGGCGAATCACATAACTTGGGTTGTGGATAGAGCTTTAAATTAAATAGTGGGTGGGGGCGTGGGTTCAGCAGATTGGAGAAGTATAGATAAAAAGAAAAGTGTGGATAACGATAAAGTAAAAGCAAAAATTTAAAAAAAGGAAAGTAAGGGTGGAATGCAGAATAGAGAGTCAAGTGCAATAGAGACAAAGGTTACTAGATTTTAAAAACACAATGAGTGTAAGGGCACTTTATCTGAATGCCCTTAGTATTCGAAACAAGGTCAGTGAGCGTACACAAATCCGTATAAAGGAATATGATTTAGTGGTCATTACAGAAACTTAGTTGCCTGATGGAGAGGATTGGGAATTAAATATCAAAGGATATCGGGTAATAATACCGAAGGATAGGCAGGAATGTAAGGGAGGTGGGATAGCACTCTTAATTAAGGGTGAGATCAGGGTGATAAGAGATGACATAAGATCTAAGGAGCAGAATGTTGAATCCATCTGAGTAGAGATTAGAAATAGTAGATGTGAAAAGGATCACTGGTGGGAGTTATCTATAGTCTACCAAATAATAAGATTACAGTGGCACAGGCAATAAACTGAGACATATCTGAAGCATGGAAAAATGGAACGGCAGTTATCGTGGGAGACTTTGACATACATAGATTGGATGAATCAAGTTGGTCAAGGCCATCTTGAGGAGGATTTCATAGAATGCATCCATGATGGCTTTCTTGAACAGCATGTTACTAAACCTACAAGGGAACGTGCCATCTTAGATCTGGTCCTGTGCAATGAGACAGGTAAAATTAGTGATCTTGTAGTTAGTGATCCTCTTAGAAAGAGTGATCACAGTATGATTGAGGTCCTCATACAAATGGAGGGTGCAGTAGTTCGATCTAAAACCAGTGTAGTATGTCTAAACAAGGGAGACTATAATGGGGTGAGGGAGGAGTTAGATAGGGTAGACTAGGAACACAGGCTATATGGTGGGATGGTTGAAAGACCCACAAAGAGATTTTTCAGTGTTCAATAGAGGTATATTCCAGCTCAAAGCAAGGTCAGTAAGGGTGGGGAGAGCCAGCCATGCATAAAAGAAGGCATCAAACTTAAAGCTTGTATGTTCAAAGTCGCCGAGAGTAGTGGGACAAACTGGAAGATTGGCAAAACTAAAAAGCAACCAAGAACCACAAAGTGAGCAATAAAGATAGAGAAGATAGATTATGAAAATAAACTATCACAAAATATAAAAACAAACTATATAATTATATAAAGTGGAAAAGGGTGGCTAAAGAGAATGTTGGTCCCTTGGAGGACGAAAAGGGGGAATTGATTTTGGGTAATAAGGAAATGGCAGAGGCTTTGATTGACTATTTTGTGTTGGTCTTCACAGTAGAGGACACATCAGACATGCCAAAGAGAGATGATATGGCTGCGATGGGAGGTGAAAACCTCAATACAATAGCTATCACTAACGAAGTAGTACTGAGCAAACTTGTGGGCATAAAATTAGACAAGTCCAATGGTCCTAATGGAATGCATCCCAGGGTACTGAAGGAAATGGCAAAGGTTATAGTAGAGGCTTTGTTGATGATTTATTAAAATTTTCTGGACTCTGGGCAGGACCTGGCGGATTAGAAGACGGTGAATATCACACCACTGTTCAAAAAAGTTTGTAGGCAAAAGGCACATATAGGCCAGTTAGTTTAACATCTGTAGGTGGGAAAATGCTTGAAGCCATCATTAAATTAAAGAAGAAATAGCGAGGCAAATGGAATGAAATGGACCCATCAGGCAGACACAGCATGGGTTCAACAAAGGCAGGTCCTATTTGACAAATGGACTGGACTGCTTTGATGATATAATGAGTGCAGTGGATAGAGGAGAACAGATGGATGTTATTTACTCGGATTTCCAGAAGACATTCATGAAGGTGCCACATAAAAGACTTATCCATAAGATAAGTATGTATAGAGTTGGGGTGAAATATTAGGATGGGTAGAGGATTGGTTAACCAATAGAAAGCAGAGAGATGGGATACATGGATGTTTCCCTGTAGTCAATGGTGAGTGGTGTGCCGCGGTCGGGACTGGGCCCTCAACTGTTCACAATATACATTAACGATCTGGACGAGGAGATAGAATGTAGTGTATCTAATTTTGCTGCTGATAATAAATTGAGTGGAAAGGCAAATTGTGCAGAGGATATGGAGAATCTGCAGAGAGATATAAATAGGTTAAGTGAATGGGCAAGGGTCTGGCAGATGGAGTACAATGTTGGTAAGTGCAAGGTCATCCACTTTGGAAGGAAATATGGAAGATCAGATTATTATTTAAATAGTGAAGGACTGCAGCATGCTGCTGTATAGAGGGACTTGGGAGTGCTTGTGCATGTATCGCAAAAGGCTGGTTTGCAGGTGCAGCAGCCTATCACGTAGGCAAGTGGAATGTTGGCCTTCATTGCTAGAGGAATTTAATTTAAGAACAAGGAAATCAGGCTGCAACTATACAAAGTACTGTTGAGGCCGCACCTGGAGTACTGCCTGCAGTTCTGGTCTTCTTACTTGAAGAAACATATATAGGTTTTGGAGGTGGTGCAGGTGAGGTTCACCAGGTTGATTCCAAAGATGAGGGGGATAGACTATGAGATGAGGTTGAATTGTCTGGGACTGTACACGATGGAATTCAGAAGAATGAGAGAAGATCTTATAGAAACATATAAAATGATGAAAGGGATAGATAAAATAGAGACAGGAAAGTCATTTCTGCTGGTAGGTGAGACTAGAACTAGGGAACATAGCCTCAAGATTCGGGAGAGTATATTTAGGATGGAGATGAGGAGGAACCATTTTTCCCAGAATGTTGTGAATCTGTGGAATTCTCTGGCCAATGAAGCAGTGAAAGATACCTCAGTGAATGTATTTAAGACTAGTTTGGATAGATTTTTGCATAGTAGTGGAATTAAGAGTTATGGGGAAGAGGCAGGTAGCTGAAGATTCATCCATGGTCAGTTCAGCCATGATCTTATTGAATGGCAGAGCAGGCTTGACAGGCCAAATGGCCTACTTCTGCTCCTATTTCCTATGTTCTTATATAAAACTGTATTTATAATGTAGCAATGCTAAAAAAAAATTGCCAGACTGAAGTTTGATCTTTGTTACTTTTCATCAAAGATGATGTTCGGAGAGCTGGGTTAAGTACAGTGACAGAAGCTGGTCCTGGGGCAATGCCAAGGCTCCCATCCTGCTGCCCTCAGCATTCACCATGTGGCGGATCTTTGCAAGGACACAACTCATTAGCCCACCCTCATCCAAACTGTCTTCAGCAACATAGTCACCAATTTCAGCACCACCCTGGTGCCCACTCTACAGTGCCACCAGCAATGCCTTCGTTTCCTGAATCAAGTTGTCCTTTGGAGAGACCTGCTGTAGTGCCCGCTCCTTGTGGAGCTAGTGGAAATACAGGTGGCCTATATCAGGTATGTTTTCTGCTGTTTTAATAAAAATAAACAGTAAGAAATAACAACAATAATAAAAATAAAGAGTAAGAAAAAGGATCATCAAATACCTGGGGTGCTAATAAATATTGTTTTGATGATGCAAAAGATGCAGCTTATCATGCAACTCATTTATCTTGGAATATTGATGAAAACTGACCATTAAAATGGCTAATTTCTAAATTGAATTTATGTTTAAGGTTGTTCTAATTGAAATTTGTAAATAGAATTAAAATATTCATTTATACATTCATATTCTGTTTTAAATTCAGCTGTTTTAAACAATTACACCCTCAATTATTAAAATAATTCTGATGTTTGAGAGTGCGATGCTGTTGAAAACCAGTGTTACAGTGTTCTGCATTTACAATTTCAATAATTTCTTTAAAAGAAAGTTGACCACACTGAACTCTTGCACATGCTGTGCAATTATCTGAACTATCTAAATGTTTATTACCCATTGAACAGAAGAAAAATTTTATATTCATTCAAGCTTTTGTAGGCCGAGTATTTGTACATCTATACTTCCTCTTAAGATCATAAGATATAAGAACAAATTAGGCCATTTGGCCCATCAGGTCTGCTCCACCATTTCTTCATGACTGATCGAATTTTCCTCTCAGCCCCAATCTTCTGCCTTCTCCCCATATTCCTTCATGCCCCAACCAATTGAGAATCTATCAACCTCTGCCTTAAATATACATGAGACTTGGCCACCACAGCTGCTTGTAGCAACAAATTGCACAGATACACCATAAAGAAATTCCTCCTCATCTCTATTCTAAAAGGACACCCCTCTATTCTGAAGCTGTGTCCTCTGGCCTTAGACACTTCCACCACAGGAAACGTCCTCTCCACATCCACTCTATCAAGGCCTTTCAGTGTTCAAAAGCTTTCAGTTAGGTCACCCCTCATTCTTCTGAATTCTAATGAATACAGGCCCAGAGCCATCAGACAGACAGACATTATTGATCTCGAGGGAGATGGGGTTTCATTACAGCCGCCCCAAAAATAGTGAAGAAATATAGCAATATAAAACCATAAATAATTAAATAATAATAATTTAATCGTGCCAAGTGGAAATAAGTGCAGGACCAGCCTATTGGCTCAGGGTGTCTGACACTCTGAGGGAGGAGTTGTAAAGTTTGATGGCCACAGGTAGGAATGACTTCCTATGACGCTCAGTATTACATCTTGGTGGAATGAGTCTCTGGCTGAATGTACTCCTGTGCCTAACCAGTACATTATAGAGTGGATGGGAGTCATTGTCCAAGATGGTATGCAACTTGGACAGCATCCTCTTTTCAGACACCACCGTCAGAGAGTCCAGTTCCACCCCCACAGCATCACTGGCCTTCTGTATGAGTTTGTTGATTCTGTTGGTGTCTGCTGCCCCAGCACACAACAGTAAGCACTGGCTACCACAGACTCGTAGAACATCCTCAGTATCGTCCGGCAGATATTAAAGAACCTCAGTCTCCTCAGGAAGTAGAGACGGCTCTGCCCCTTCTTGTAGACAGCTTCGGTGTTCTTTGACCAGTCCAGTTTATTATCAGTTCGTATCCCCAGGTATTTGTAATCCTCCACCATGTCCACACTGACCCCTTGGATGGAAGCAGGGGTCACTGGTACCTTAGCCCTCCTCAGGTCCACCACCAGCTCCTTAGTCTTTTTCACATTAAGCTGCAGATGATTCTGCTCGCACCATGTGACAGAGCTTCCCACCATAGCCCTGTACTCAGCCTCATCTCCCTTGCTGATGCATCCAACTATGGCAGAGTCATCAGAAAACTTCTGAAGATGGCAAGACTCTGTGTAGTAGTTGAAGTCTGAGGTGTAGATGGTGAAGAGAAAGGGAGACAGGACAGTCCCCTGTGGAGCCCCAGTGTTGCTGACCACTGTGCTCACACAGTGCATGTACTGAGGTCTGCCAGTCAGGTAATCAATAATCCATGACACCAGGGAAGCATCCACCTGCACCACTGTCAGCTTCTCACCCACCAGAGCAGGGCGGATGGTGTTGAACGCACTGGAGAAGTCAAAAAGCATGACCCTCACAGTGCTCACTGGTTTGTCCAGGTGGGCGTAGGCAGACAAACACTCTTCATACAACAAACCATTCAAACCTGGAATCATTTTCATGAACCTCCTTTGAATCCTCTCCAGTTTCAGCACATCCTTTCTAAGAAAGGGACCCAAAACTGCTCACAGTACTCCAAGAGAGGCCTCACGAGTGCTTTATAAATTCTCAGCATTACCTCCTTGCTTTATATTCTAGTCCTCTTGAAATGAATGCTAATATTGCATTTTGCCTTCCCACCACATAGTCTACTTACAAATTAACCTTTAGGGAATCCTGCACAAGGATTCCCAAATCCCTTTGCACCTGTTTTCTGTATTTTCCCTCCATTTAGAAAACAGTCAATCCTTTCATTTCGTCTACCAAAGTGCACGACTACATTTCCCAACACTGTATTCCATCTGCCATTTCTTTGTCCATTCTCGTCGTCTAAGCCTTTCTGTCGCCTCTCTATTTCCTCAAAACTACCTGGCCCTCCACCTATCTTCATATTATCTGTAAACTGCTACAAAACCATCAATTCCATCATCCAAGTAATTAATATATAATTTTAAAAGAATCTGTCCCAACATTCTGCATGGAGGTTGGTGACCAGTGGTGTTCCTCAGGGACCCCTCCTCTTTGTGATGTTTATAAACTTGGATGAAGTAGTAGGAGGATAGGTTAGTAAGTTTGCTGATGACACAAAGGTTGGTGTTGTGGATAGTCTGGAGGGTTGTCAGAGGTTGCAGCAGGACGTCAATAGGATGCAGAACTGGGCTGAGAAGTGGCAGATGGACTTCAACACAAGTAAGTGTGAAGTGGTTCATTTTAGAAGGTCCAACTTGAAGAAAAAATATAATATAATTGTAAAGACTCTTGGCAGTGTGCAGGATCTGAGAGATCTTGGGGTTTGTGTCCATTGGACACTCAAAGCTGCTGCGCCAGTTGACAGTGTTGTTAAGAAGGCGTATGGTATGGTAGCATTCATTAACCGTGGGATTGAGTTTATGAGATAATATTACAACTATATAGGACCTTGGTCAGGCCCCACTCGGAGTACTGTGTCCTGTTCTGGTCACCTCACCATAGGAAGGATGTGGATACCATAGAGTGCAGAGGAAATTTACAAGGATGTTGCCTGGATTGGAGGGCATACCTTATGGGAATTGGTTGAGTATACTTGGCCTTTTCTCCTGGTAGCGGCAGAGGATGAGAGGTAACCTGATAAAGGTGTTCAAGATGATGAGGGGCATAGATTGTGTGGATAGCCAGAGGTTGTTTCCCAGGGCTAGGGAAATTCTAGACTGTTTCCAGAGTAGGTTATATGGTCGGCACGACATTGTGAGCCAAAGGGACTGTAATGTTTTGTAAATTTCTATGTTCTATGTTCTAACACAGACCCTTGTGGAACACCACTCGTCACTGGCAGCCAACCAAAAAAGGCTTCCTTTATTCCCACTCTTTGCCTCCTGCCAATCAGCCTCTGCTTTATCCATGCTAGAATCTTTCCTGTGATACCATAAACTCGTAGCTTGTAGAAGCCTAGTGTGGTGCCTTGTCAAAGCCTTTTGAAAATCCAAGTACACAACATCCACTAATTCTCCTTTGTCTGTCCTGCTTAAATTGGTGGTGAGCTGCTGCTTTGAAACACTGCAATCCTCAAGGTGTGGATGTGCCCACAATAGTGTTAGGGAAGCTATTTTGACCCATTGACAGCAAAAGACTGATGATAGATTTCCAAATCAGAAGGCTGTGATGCTTGGAGGGCAACTTCCAGATAGTGGTGTTCCTATGCTTTTACTGCCCTTGTCCTTCTAAACTCATGACATCTGCAAGCTAGAAGGTGCTCTCTGAGAAGTTTGGGCAATTTGCTGATGGTGCATTCTGTAGATGGTACAATTTATGTATCGGTGACGGAGTGAGTGTACAGTTGTGGATAGGTCCCTATCAATCAAGTTACTTTGTCCCATATGGTCTCAATTGTTGAAGATGCAATCATCATGGAAAGTGGAGAGTATTCTATTACACTCCTGACTCGCAGAAAACAGAGTGGGAATAAAGGGATCCTATTCTGGCTGGCTGCCGGTTACCAGTGGAGTTCCACAGGGGTCAGTGATTGGTTCGCTGCTTTTTATGATGTATGTCAATGACTATGAAATTAATGGATTTGTGGCTAAATCTGCCGATGATACAAAGATAGGGAGAGGAGCAGGTAGTGTTGAGGAAACATAGTTTAGGGGAATGGGCAAAGAAGTGGCCAATGAAATACGGTGTTGGGAAAGTCATGCACTTTGGTGGAAGAAATAAAAGGGAAGACTATTATTGAGATGGGGAGAAAATTCAAAATGCAGAGATGCAAAGGACTTGGGATCCTTGTGCAAGATACCCTAAAGGTTGAGTAACCTCCAGGTTGTTTGTGAAGAAGACAAATGCAATGTTGGCATTCATTTCTAGAGGTATAGAATATAAGAGCAGGGATGTGATTTTGAGGCTCTATAAGGCACTCGTGAGACTACACTAAGAATTTTGTATGGAGTTTTGGGCTCCTTATTTTAGAAAGAATATACTGAGAGGGTTCAGAGAAGATTCACAAGAATGATTACAGGAATGAAAGGGTTGCCATATGAGGAACTTCTGGCAGCTCTTGGGCTGTATCCCCTGGAGTTCAGGAGAATGAGGGGGGATCTCATAGAAACATACCAAATGTTAAAAGGCCTGAGCAGTTCAGATATGGCAAAGTTATTTCCTACGGTATGGGAGTCCAGGACAAGAGGGCACAACTTCAGAGTTGAAATACGTCCATTTAGAACAGAGATGCAGATAAATTACTTTAGTCAGAGGGTGATAAATCTGTGGAATTTGTTGCCACGAGCGGCTGTAGAGGCTAAGTCATTGGGTGCGTTTAAGGCAGAGATAGATAGGTTCTTGATTAGCCAGGGCATCAAAGGGTATGGGAAGAAGGCAGGAGTGGGGATGACTGGAAGAATTGGATCTGCCCATGATTGAATGTGGAGCAGACTCAAGGGCTGAATGGCCTACTTCTACTCCTATATTTTATGGTCTTATGGACGTAGATGGTGGATAGGTTGTGAAGAGTCAGGAGCTGAATTACTCACTGCAAGAATCTTGGACTCTGACCCATCTTTTACCATCCTTTACCACATTGTGTATGTGGTTACTCCAGCATGAAAAACCCCTACGTTCCTATAAATAGTAATGGGGATACATTAAAGGTAACAGTTTCTTGAATTAATTAACATTAAGATGAGGCATAAACACCTGAAGGAGCTATGGCTAATAGTACTAAAGATAATCAAGTGAATATGAGGAAATCTGAGGAGATGAACTAAACTGATATGTTAAGGTGAAATAGCCATGAATGATGTAGATATGCAAAGAATAATCCAGTAAAGATGACCATCATTGAAAGACTTAAGAGAGGAAAATAAATTCCAGCAGAAGAATCTAGGATAATTTGTGATATGTATTCCAATATGTTGAGCTCTTAATATTCATAGTGATGTAGTTTACATCAGGAAAGTCAGTTTTGATTTGTACATTTTAAGTTTTATTTGAGAGAGAAGATGGCAACAGGCTGCTTCTTCTTAAACCCATAACCCCTACTGGGGCAAGAGTCTTCTGTACTGGCCAGTCTTTCAAGGTGTAGCCCATTAATGGACAATAGTCTCTCAGGGATGAGGTCTTTGAAGTTTCTGTTGGCTTTTCTGTATGTAGTGCTGGGTTTTTATGGGATGGGGTTGCTAGCCCCATGCCCAACCCTCCTCCTCCAGCAGCCAGGCCTGGGAACGTCCATGGAGGAGTTGAAGGATCTTTAACTAATCATTTGTTGCTGATTTACAATGTCTAAGGCCTTACTTGGTAGAGAACAATAAATGCTGCACATAACAGTAGGGTCACTTAAGAGACTCCAGGAGCTTAGAAAAATAGAGGGCTATAGGTAACCTTAGGTAATTTCTAATGAAAATATGTGTTCGGCACAACATTGTGGGCCGAAGGGCCTGTATTGTGCTGTAGGTTTTCTGTATTTCTGTGTTACTATAATAATGGAAATTATAGACAATATGTTGTGAAATTCTGTAATTTAAGTCTTCTCTTTAAACAGACTGTGCCTGTTGATTTAAGTAGCGGTGCTGTTAGAAGCCATGGAAATGGGAGTTTCCATGGTACTTCTGCATTTGATCCTTGCTGTCCTGGAAATTCCTCACGAACTACAGTCTATGGTGCACAAGCAACACCTGGAACAAGCCAGCCTGTGACTGTTGAAGGATATAGTTCTGGGATGGTAGGACAGTCTCAAGGTCAACCACAGCCTCCACTTGCTTCTTGTCGACATTATATTCACCCTACCTGTAAGCCTCAGTTTTTATGTTTTTTTTGAAATGCCATCTTGTAAAGTTCACTTAGAGTATAAGCATTTATTGTTCTGTGTGGACAGCAAACTTTATCTGAAAAATGTAGTAATGATAAAATTAGTCATATGTACAATATAAATGTTATGGTTCTTTAAATAAATGGGTATTTTTAGTTGCAGTTATTATTAGGCTAAATTTACCTGACTACAATTTTTTGTACGATCACCGAGTTACCTTTAAGGTTGGGTAAGGTTTTGAGATAAAATCAGGAAATGGCAGGATATTCAGCAGGTCAAATGGCTCTGTGAAGCTAGAAACTGTTACTATTTGTGGTCGATGACCTTTCATTAAATCTGTCTTGGTTCTTCATATTTAATGCCTCTTTAGAGTTACATTGATTTCCAGGATTTTTCAAATCTGAGAAATAGATTGGCTTGTTTTCCTTGGTAAGGAAGACCACTTCCTACGCAAATTAGGCAAAGATTTGAACTTTAATCCTAGAAAATAAGAGAGCAAGTTCCCTTTTACATTGCACAGTGCCTGATTATCTTTCTGTTACTAGTTCTGCAGAGCAAATTCTGCACTTTTTCAAATTATTGCTGAATTGTGAACATCCTAGTTATTGTTTTAGAACTAGTCATGGAAGAAAAAGTTTTGAGATAATTAGCAGATTCCATTGAGATGTGGAACGGGCTGCTGATGGTACCACCAATAAATTTGTTTGTCATCTGCTTTCTGCTTTGTTCAGTAATCCACAATGTGAGCATGAGTGTTTCTGGTGAGGATGTACGGATTAAATGATGCAGTGAGTTAGCCAGTGGAAAAAATACCACTGAATCCACCAACTGGCTTTGAACCTGCTGCACAAAATTAGCTCTTTTATACCATTTTGTTAATATTCTTATTCTGCTGTGCCTTTTTTAATGTTGTGGACTGGCATGTTCCAAAGCGAATGCTGCTCTCCTTGATGACATGCAAGCTCATTCTGCTCTGATCCATGAAATTTTATTCTGGAAGTTAAAACATAATAAATGGCTAAATAAATGTCAGATAAAGAATTTTCAACAACATGGGCTCAGTTATTTTAAAAGGGAGTTGATGATAAATAGAATAGTCAGCAATATTAAATAGAATTTTCTAAAGTTCCTTTGATTATTCATTGTATCCCAATAGTGTTTTGGAAGTTCTGCTTTTTTTTTTACAGAGGATATTTCAGGTTAATGGCCATTCCTGATTCTGTTTATTGTCTTTTTCCCCCCAGATGCCCCATTGTCAAGAGCACTGCACCACCAAGCTCCCACATGCCCTCATGCACATGGAAATCCTCCCCCTCCGCCACAGCCTCCTCCCCAACCAGAGTATGCTATTCCACACCCGGTGCACCCTTTCCATCCACAGCTTTCCTCTCATCCTTCAACTCATACTGTACCACCAGCTGCTCCCCCACCTCCGCATCTTCCTGCAACAGCAGCAACCATGTCACACCATATCCCTACTGCACCACCTTCTTCTCAGAGACTACACCATCATGAAATGCTTCAAAGAATGGAAGTTCAGCGAAGAAGAATGATGCAGCACCCAACGTAAGTTGAATGTTTTGTTGCACCGAATTTTTATTGCACAATAAAAATGGGGCATTTATTTTAAATATAAATGCTTGCAAATTTCCATATATCCCTTCAAAAGTTAAAAATATATTATCTTGTTTTAACATTTGGCTTTCTAAGCTGAAATACACACAGCCCATGCTATGGTTAAGCTTGTGTGTTTATTTTCACCAATTTAAATTAAACCGTCACAATCCACAATTCAAAACGTGAACAGTTAACACCCTGTCTGATAAAACTGAACATGTTTTCTTAGTGTTGTTACATCCTCCATTAGATAAACAGAGTGCTAACCACCACATTTTCTAGAATCACAAAGGAGCTGAAAGAACTTCATATGTGTTTCATTAGTGCTTTTGTTTCAGTGGCCTTTGAGAATATCTGCATATCCTGCAAGCTGCACCAGATATCAAAAAACAAATGGCCACAACAGTCACTTAAGTTGATTGTAGGATAATTGATTAAAATATACCATTATTGAAGGTTTTTATTTAATGAAGCTTCCATCTTGTTATGCTGCTGCAGCAAGAACTACTTTCGGACCTTCATAATCTGATGCAAATTTTAAGAATAATCAACAATACCCACAACGGCTTATTGAATCTTTTGTCAATTAATGTAACCATAGAGAAATAACTGAATTCTGAACTAGCTATGCACTGAGCAATGGAAGAGCCGATTCCAGAGCCCTTTACTAACAAAGAAACATCTGTACCATAAAGTGGCATGCAGATGTTTGGGCACCCTGGTCAAAATTTCTGTTACTATGAATAGTTCAGTGAGTAGAAGATGAACTGATCTCCAAAAGTCATAAAGTTAAAGATGAAATGTTCTTTTCAACATTTTAAACAAGATTAGCGGGTCCGAAACGTCAACAGTGCTTCTTCCTATAGATGCTGCCTGGCCTGCTGTGTTCCATCAGCATTTTGTGTGTGTTGCTTGAATTTCCAGCATCTGCAGATTTCCTCGTGTTAGTGTATTATTCTTGTTTTGTACAATTTTAGAGTGAAAAAAAGTAAGGAGCACCATGCAAAAGTTTGGGCACCCCAAGAGATTTGAGTTCTCAGATAACTTCTACCAAGGTCTCAGACCTTAATTAGCTTGTTAGAGCTATGGCTTGTTCACAGTCATCGTTAGGAAAGGCCAGGTGATGTAAATTTCAAAGCTTTATAAATACCCTGACTCCTCAAACCTTGTCCTAACAATCAGCAGCCATGGGCTCATCTGAGCAGCTGCCTAGCACTCTGAAAATTAAAATAAATGCCCACAAAGCAGGAGAAGGCTTATAAGAAGATAGCAAAGCATTTTCAGGTAACCATTTCCTCAGATTGTAATGTAATTAAGAAGTGGCAGTTAATAAGAATGGTGGCGGTCAAGTTGAGGTCTGGAAGACCAAGAAAACTTTCTGAGAGAACTGCTCGTAGGATTGCTGAAACAGCAAAGAAAAAAGCCCGTTTGACTGCAAAAGACCTTCAGGAAGATTTAACAGACTCTGGAGTGGTGGTGCACTGTTCAACTATGCAGTGACACCTGCATAAATATGAGCTTCATGGAGGAGTCATCAGAAGAAAACCTTTCCTGCATGCTCACCACAAAATTCAGCTTAAGAAGTTTGCAAAAATGAACATCTAAACTAGCCTGATGCATTTTGGAAACAAGTCCTGTGGACTGATGAAGTTAAAATAGAACTTTCTGGCCACAATGAGCAAAGGTATTTTTGGAGAAAAAAGAGTGCAGAATTTCATGAAAAGAACACCTCTCCAACTGTTAAGCACGGGGTTGGTTTGGTCATGCTTTGGGCTTGTGTTGCAGCCAGTGACATGGGGAGCATTTCACTGGTAGAGGGAAGAATGAATTAAATACCAGCAAATTCTGGAAGCAAACATCACATCGTCTGTAAAAAAAAAAGCTGAAGATGAAAAGAGGATGGCTTCTACAACAGGATAATGATCCTAAACATGCCTCAAAATCGACAGTGGACTGCCACAAGAGTCGCAAGCTGAGGGTTTTGCCACGGCCCTCAGAGTCCCCCAACCTAAACATCATCAAAAGTCTGTGTATAGACCTCAAAAGAGCAGTGCATGCAAGACAGTCCAAGAATCTCACAGAACTGGAAGCCTTTTGCAAGGAAGAATGGGCGAAAATCCCCCAAACAAGAATTGAAAGTCTCTTAGCTGCTACAGAAAGCATTTACAAGCTGTGATACTTGCCAAAGGGGGTGCTACTAAGTACTGACCATGCAGGGTGCCCAAACTTTTGCTTCGGGCCCTTTTCATTTTTTGTTATTTTGAAACTGTAAAAGATGGAAATAAAAAAGTAATCTTGCTTATAATATTAAAGAAATGTGTCATCTTTAACTTTATGCCTTTTGGAAATCAGGTCATCTTTTACTCGGTTAGCTATCCACAGTAACAGAAACTTGGACCGGGGTGCCTAAATTTTTGCATACCACTTTAAGTGTTGTTTGACACAGTTGTATAGTGTGGCGACCCACTTTCTGCGCAGGCGAACTGATTCACAAATAGCCAGCGCGCGGGGGGAGACTTTAGTAATGCACCTCTGACATCATTTCCGCCCGGAGAGGGCGGGCACTAGGGATTAAATGCCAGCGCCGTGAAGTTTGAATAAACTAGTCTCGAAACGACTTACCGACTGCATGTCGTTATTTCAGCACTGTGTGTAGCACATCGCTACAATAGCATGAATATAGGCCTTCAGCCAAGTTCAGTGACCTTCAAATGTCTATTTGTCATAATGCTACATCAATTGCAATTTATTTTGACATCCCCATCAATATTTCCCTGATTCTACCACTTTTGTAAACACTAAGTCAATTTAATGTACCAGTGTGAATTTCTTTTAGATGTGGTAGGAAACTGGAGCTTCCAGTTGAATCTTGTGGTCAGGGTAGACATACATATGTCAAGTACATGGCATCAGGGGTCAGGATTGGTAGCCAGACCTTTGAGGCATTAGCTTTACTAGCTGCACCAGTCTGTGGTCTGGGATGTAATGATACTCTTTTCAGTCCTTTTTTGGTAAAACTCAAATAAGGATAGTAACTGATACAATATTATGGATTTTAAAATTGCTGACTTTCTTGATGTGCTCAAAATGGCTAGCATCTTGACTTTTTTTTGTGGGGTAACTTCTTATAAGGTGGTGGCGGTTTCAAATGCAGCTGCCTCTCGGGACAACCAAAGATGCGTTTTTATTTTTAAAATGTGATTTTATGATCGTAAGATGGCACTGAACTCCAAAAACTACAGGTACAGCAGGTCTACCACATTAGTGTTCAGAGCAGCCAGCCAGGGTGTCAAAGGAGCCATTGGGTGAGATGGAGAAGGAGGGTTCGGACGGTTGGGCCGGAGAAGGAGAGTTCTGGCAGTTGGGCCAAAGAGGGTTCGGTTTGCTGACAATGTTTCTATCTGCTACTCAAAGACATCGGAGTTGGTGCATGAAAGCAGTGTACAGCTTAACCATGAGTGACTGTCTCGGGTGTTTCTCCTGCGATCGTAAGACCCTGTTGGATATTGATAATGTGAGATGCTGTAGGCCTATTTCCCTTGTTTGATGGTGAGGCAAATGATGAGGCAGCAGCATGGCCTCAGTTGTAGCGAAGACTAAGCCTCAAGCCATGGGCTTGCCTGCTGCTGCAGTCTAGGTTAGGAGACACGAGAAATGGTGTAGTGACACCCGTGTTTGGTTGGATGCTGGCCTCCCATTTGTGCTGCCCTCTAGTGATCGACCAGTGGAATGACAGGCTGATCTGCCGGGAGCTGTACCATCAATTTGCATGTCATTTAGTGTCTTGGTTTTTTGTGTAACAATGTGTTTTTTCCTTCTTTCACTATTCTTAATGTATATTACGTACCTTAGTGATTATTTGACTGTATCCATGTATGGTTTTAATGATAATTAAACTTTATTTTATTTGATTTGATTTTGGTTTATGTAAACGTATAAAGGCTTGCTCTCCTTTTCATTGATTTACTATGCTAATTTCAGTCTGATCCCTTTGGGGTTCAAAACTGCAAAAAATTGCAAATTTAACCAAAGATTGTTACTTTCAAAAGCCATTTAATGGTTCAGATATCCTTACATATTTTTAATGGTACTATATTTACATATCCCATTTAATCAAGAAGTAAAGAAATAGTGCTTTAAGTTCCATACTTTATAACCTCTAATTGCATTTTTTTTAATTGTAGTAAGTCATCAACATAAGGTTTATTTTGTATAAGCTATTGTGTTTCTTCCCCAGTCGAGCACATGAGCGTCCTCCACCACATCCACATCGTATGCATCCTAACTATGGTCATGGGCATCATATTCATGTTCCTCAGACAATGTCCTCGCATCCACGACAGCAACCAGAAAGGCCAACATGGTCAGTGGAAATTCTCCCATTTATTCCAGCAACCATTTAATGCTTTATTTTTGAAACGACTGGGGCTAGCACAGTATGATACTTCGGTGAAATTTTTTTTTTAAGTATTGAAGATAATATCAATACATTTTGAGTATTTTTAGAAGTGAGTAAATAATAGTTATATTTGCCCACAGAGATGGAAAGAGATTCTTTTAATCTGTATTTTCAGCCAACAACTGAATTGCATTGCCAGTCTTCTCTGTTTGTATAATGTTTATCTGCTGATTATAATGATGCACTGTGACATTGAATAGAAAATCATGGTCTGAGAAATATTATAAATTATTAGTCATTTTAATGGAAAGTAATTTTCCTGCATGTCACTTTAACTTGTTTGCACAAGGCCATAGATTTTGGAATTTGAAAAATGAGATCAAATTGCAGGTTTATAGTGCTGGCCAGGTGATTCTAGTCATGATAATTGTTGGCCTCTTGAATTGTTACTAATTTCTTTTGCTAAATATTTTTAAAACTATGAATTGTAGAATATTTGCGTGGTAATGCAGCTTTAATATTGAGTAACGAATTAATAAATTTTTGTTTAACTTGTGTAGGGATCTAGGTATTGAACCAGGGGTGACTGCAGCACCATATCCACCAAGTCACCTTCATCCTCACTTGGCTCATTACCACCCACCTCCACCTCCTCGACTACATCATTTCCCAATCGGAGCATTGCCGTTTATGGTGAGCAAATTAATGGATGATCCAATTTTAAAATGATTCTAAATGTGATAGAAAAGTTTATTTTTCAAAGTCATTCCAATGCAAAGATATTAGAGCAAACATTATTCTAATGTTAAATTCTCTTTCATAGAATTCACCATGTTAGGTTTTGTTGAAGCGTTTTAATTTTAGATTTGTGTGAAACTATATAGCTTGCATTGTAAAAATTTTGTTTAAAGAGATGTCAGGCGTAGTACATTGCATGGTGGTGCAGCTAAAATCTCTTTTGCTTCCTAATTTAGGTAAGGTTTGTGGGTGCTGGTTTCACTGGAGGCTGTTGGTAGATGACAGCAGGTATAAAGTAATTAGTTACTAATTCAGGTGGGTTACTAGTTCAGTTACTAGATCAGGTGAGTTAAAAAAAAAGCACTGCCATGTTCAAAAGATAGCCATCACGGTATTCTTTCAATACAAGGCTCTCCCCATTTTGAACATAATTTTTGGAATCATGTAGCAGTTTATAACAGAAGTTGCCCAGAGGGATTTCTTTTCCATCTGACACTTTCATTTCAGGTTTCTGCTCTGCCTAGATTTAATTCAGCAACATATGTTACAGAAGTTAGGAGAATCAATTAGATGGTTCCAGGCTGATTAAAGTGCTGATATCCAAATAAATGAACAGATGTTATTCAGCTATTACCTCCAACAAAAACAGGCATCAGTGAGTTCTGAGCTATGTCATTGCTAGATTTTGGAAGTATCTCACTGAACTAATTCTTATTAATGGGAGATGCACTGCAGGATAGCAACATAATGAATACTTTGACATTGAAAGATTACAGTATAAAAATGAGTGCATTTGGATTTTACACAATATAATTTTACATGTGAGAAGATCTGATTTTGGATTCTGGTTTATTAATTAGTCAGTTATTTATATAGCACTTTTAGCCCTTTACAGGGATGTTATCAAGGCCACAGAAAGAAGCTTGGTTATTGATGTAGATATAGATTTAAAGGAATGTAATACAGAAGGTTTTAAAGAAGCTTTTCAAAAATTTTGGAGGAGAATAAATGAAAGCACTTTGCAATGCTTTCTAAAAGTATTGTTACCTGTAGATGTATGTAAATCAGGAATTAGAAAATTAAGGAGTTACTGGAAGGTTATATATAGGCTTGAGCTTACTTGACATGGGAAAGAGTGGGGCCATGGATGTGTGTTAGAAATAAGTAAAGAATCAAGGTTTATATGGAACCAGGAGCCTATGTAGACCACATACTATAGGAATAGGACATTTGGCCCATCGAATCTTCTCCGCCATATGATCAAAGTTGATGCAATTTTCCTCTCAGCTTCATCTTCCTGCCTTCTTCTCATATTCTTTGTTCTTACTCATCAAGAACTTGTCAATCTCCGCTTTAAATGCACCCAATAACTTGACCTGTTGCAATGAATTCCACAGATTCGCCACCTTCTGGCTAAAGAAATTCCTCTTCATCTATGTTCTAAAGGGATGTTCTTCTATTCCGAAGCTGTGCCCTCTGGTTCTAGTCTCTCCTGCTACTGGAAACATCTTCTCCATGTCCTGTCTAGGCAGTTCAATTCTTCATTGATTTTAATGAGATCCCCCTCTAAGTACAGGTCCAGAGCTCCTCATTCATGAACCCTTTCATTCTTGTAAATTCCATCTGAACCCTATCATATGCCCGTATATCATCCTTAGATGTGGAGCTGCTCAGAATACTTCAAATTTGGTCTGACCAGTGCCCTATAAAACCTCAGCATTACATCTTCTTAAAATGAATGCTAACATTGCATTGCCTTTTTGGAATCCTGTTGTAGAACTCATTGCATATTCGATTTCTGAATTTGCTCCTCATTTAGAAAATGGTCTATGTCTCTATTCCTTCTACCTCTGTGCATGACCACGGGCCTGAATGACTTCTGCCCAGTTGCACTCACCCCCATCATTGCAAAGTGCTTTGAGAGACTGGTTCTGTCACATCTGAAATCCTGTCTGCCCACTACCCTGGACCCCCATCAATTTGCCTGTCGCATCAACAGGTCAACAGAGGGTGCCATCTCCACGGCACTTCACTCTGCCCTGACCCACCTGGATAACCCCAACTCTTACGTCAGGATGCTGTTCATTGACTTTACTTTGGCATTCAATACTGTGACCCCCTCCAAACTGATCGCCAAACTTCGCCAGCTTGGTATCAACTCATCCCTCTGCAATTGGACCTTGGACTTTCTGACTAACAGACCCCAATCTGTTAAGTTAGACAACCTCTCCTCATCCACTCTCACCATGAACACTGGCGTGCCTCAAGGCTGTGTGCTGAGCCCTCTTCTGTACTCCCTTTTCACCTATGACTGTGTTCTAACTCCATAATCAAGTTTGTGATGACACCACGGTGGTTGGCCTGATCAGAGGGGATGACGAGATGGCCTACAGGGATGAGGTCCAGCACCTGGCCGCGTGGTGTGTTGACAACAACCTGGCCCTTAACACCCAGAAGACCAAGGAGATCATTGTGGACTTCAGGCATGCTAGAAGTCACAGTCATGTCCCCATCTACATCAATGGAGCTGTAGTGGAGTGTGTATCAAGTTTCAAATTCCTTGGTGTCCACATTTCTGAGGATCTCACCTGGTCCCTGAACTCCTCCATCCTGAGCAAAAAGGGGCAACAGCACCTTTATTTCCTGCGGAGCATCAAGAAAGCTCATCTCTGTCCCAGGATACTGACGGACTTTTACCGCTGTACCATTGAGATCATACTCACCAACTGATTCTCAGTGTGGCATGGCAATTGTCCTGTATCGGAGCGCAAAGCACACCAGCATGTGGTGAAAACTGCCCAGCAGATTAAAGGCACCTAATTGCCCACCATTGAGAACATCTACCATTGCCTGGGCAGGGTGAAAAGCATTATCAAGGATGCATCTCACCCTAACCATGGACTTTTTACTCTCCTCCCATCCGGTAGGTGCTACAGGAGCCTCTGCTCCTGCACCAGCAGACACAGGAAGAGCTTCTTCCCTGAGGCTGTGACCCTGCTGAACCTCACATCACAGTGCTAAGCAGTACACCCATATTGTACTGTCTCAGTATTTTTATTTTTGTGTGCTATAGCACTTACTTTTTATTCTCAGTTATTTTGTAAATAACACTATTCTTTGCTTATCTGGTTAGATGCTAACTGCATTTCATTTGGCTTTGTATCTGTCTTCGGCACAATGACAATAAAGTTGAATCTAATCTAATATACTTCCATACACTGCGTTCCATCTGCCACTTTACACATTTCCCCTAATCTGTCCCAAGTCTTTCTTCCAACTCTGCTTCTTCAACACTACCTGCCCCTCTACCTTGGTATCATCCATAAAGTTGGTCACAAAGCCATCAGTTCTGTCATCCAAATCATTAACGTATAAAGTGAAAAGTAGCAGATCCAATGCTGCCCCAGCGTAACACCATCAGTTACTGGCTGCCAACCAGTAAAGACCCTCTATATAGTACATCAACCATGGGGTAATGATGTCATAGGTCATGGCAGCAGCAATTCAGATGGACTTTGATTTGATTGTACAAGTTCAAGTGAACTGAAGTAGCTAGACGTATTGACAAGATTTCAGCAAATAGTCCAGCAAGCATTGGCACATTGAAAATTCAGCCTGGATTCAGATAGAGTGAGAGAAAAGTGGTTGGGCCTCATACTGCTGCCATCAAGGTCTCAAAAACAAATAGTGCACTTGTTGCCAAATAATGAGGTCTCTGAGTACATAGGATGCTAAATTATTATTTTCTTTGCTTACATTTATGTATTTGCCTATCTGAAATCAAAATCCATAAAAATTCCAGAGACAACAATCAATTTCAGATTGAAGCTATGGTGCATTCAACAGTTTTATGAGAATGAAGGAGAGACCATGATAAATTAGAGGCTAAATGTACTTCCCATATTTGCTCTTGAGGTATTTACCATCAAAAAAACTCTACATTAAATATTATTTGAAAACTCTTCTATCATTATTAAAGCAAGTTTCTTAAACCTTTCAAAATAAGGAGCTGATTGATAGGAATTATTTCATCCATTGAGCTACAGTTGTTTCAACACTGAAGTTAACTGAAACTGAGGCTACCTCAATTTCTATGAACAATGACAGCTTGGAAAAGATTCTGGATCCAGTCACACAAAATAATGTGTACTCTTTAAACCATAAGACATAAGAGCAGAATTATATATTCAACCCATCAAGTCTGCTCGTTAACCCATCCAAAATCCATTTCTCTTGGAAGTGGTGCAAATCCAGGTTAAAATTTTGAGGGGAAAAACCTGGTTAAGTTTCTTGTGTTTCCTTGCCCCACTCCTCATCACCCCTTGAATTCAAAACAACTCAAAAGATTAGTCTAATCCTGATAATTCTATAAAATGTCTAGTTCTTGAAGGAACTGACAAAAACAGGTTTAGCTAATGTTTAAAGAATTTGTGTCCATCATGTGAGCTTGTGACGTGAACTCGTTTTCCTCTATTCTTTGCACTATGAGCCATTTCACATCGGTTCTGGACCTGTCATTGTATAATTAAAATTGTTACCTATGAAGACACAAGACTACAGTCACTGGAATTGGAACAATAAACAATCCATTGGAAGAACTTAGCATTGTTACCTCAGCTTCCCTGGTCTATTTAATTAGAATAAGCTTGCTTATAATTAATTTTATTTTAAAATTCTCCATCAGGGAGTCTCCATATTTGGGAGGACTATCCTGTTCTTAGCAGTATCTGGTTAGGGTTTTGTACAAGGTCAAAATGCTACATATTAGAGAGACAGCATAGAAGACTTATAACGCATTAATGCATTACCTTTTGAAGCCATATTTGATATAATGTGTCCCTTGCTGTTGTAAGTAATCACACATTTGTAGACTGGTAATTCCCTTCTGCATTCGTTCCCACTATTGATTGGGCTAGGTGATGCTGGCTGCATGACGTTGAGGTCATTTTTATTGCAAAGTATGGTATAGTATCCACCCCCCACCCCCCACCCCCACACACACACAAATGTAAATGAGGAAGTTGTATTTCCACTGAAGAGGTATACTCAACGTTTTCAGGAACGGCTTCTTCCCCCCCTGCCATTAGATTTCTGAATGGACACTGAAACCAATAAAACACTACCTCACTTTTTTTCTCTTTTTGTACTATTTGAATAATTTAACATTTTATATATACTCAAACACATACTATAATTTAGTTTTATTACGTATTGCAGTGTACTGCTGCCACATAACAGATTTCGCAATATATGCCAGTGATATTAATTCGGATTCTGATTTTACCTACTTTTAATTTAATTATTTGTGCTTTACATTTATTTTTTATAACCACTTTAATATTTTTAATATACCTAACTTTAAAGGATGTTTAAAAACTTGAAATAATGTGCACAGCATCTGACAGCTAACAGGTGGTCAAGCTGTCATGACGTTTGGTTGAAGGGCCTCAGTATATTCCATTTGGTGCTTTCTCAGAGGTCAGGGCCTACTCCATGTCACCTAATATCTTTTGGGTGCAGTAGGTCAACTCAGCCCTATCTATTTATCTGGTAAAATGGAGGTGCCAGTGTACAGTAACTTAAAATCAGCAAGTACAGGTGGACAGCTGGTTCTGAGGGTTTTGGTATTTGCTGCCTGACACCAATCTGCAAGGAGCTGCAATTAGAACATAGAGCAGGTCAGCACAGTTGATCTGCAGACCTTTTAACCCACTCCAACATCAATCTAATTCTTCCCTCCTGCAAAGCCTCCATTCATCTTTCATCCATGTGACTATCTAAAGGTCTTCCTAAAGTATCCACCTCTTCCACCACTCCTGTCAATGCATTTCATGCACTTCCCACTCTATGTACATCTTTAAAAAAACTCTCTTCATTGACTGTTCAATGAAACGATGTATGTTTAAATATGCAGCAAAAACAAACATGGAGCTTTTTTAAAAAAATATATATAGATACTGCATCAAAGTAAATGTTACTATCAAAATATATGTATATCACCATATACAGTGGCATACAAAAGTTTGGACACCCCTGGTCAAAATTTCTGTTACTGTGAATAGCTAAGCGAGTAAAAGATGACCTGATTTCCAAAAGGCATGAAGTTAAAGATGAAACATTTCTTTAATATTTTAAGCAAGATTACTTTTTTATTTCCATCTTTTACAGTTTCAAAATAACAAAAATGAAAAGGGCCCAAAGCAAAAGTTTGGGCACCCTGCATGGTCAGTACTTAATAGCACCCCCTTTGACAAGTATCACAACTTGTAAATGCTTTCTGTAGCAGCTAAGAGTCTTTCAATTCTTGTTTGGGGGATTTTCGCCCATTCTTCCCTGCAAAAGGCTTCTAGTTCTGTGAGATTCTTGGGACGTCTTGCATGCACTGTTCTTTTGAGGTCTATCCACAGATCTTCGATGGTGTTTAGGTTGGGGGACTATGAGGACCATGAGGTAGTCCATTGTGGATTTTGAGGTGTGTTTAGGATCATTATCCTGTTGTAGAAGCCATCCTCTTTTCATCTTCAGCTTTTTTACAGACAGTGTGTTTGCTTCCAGAATTTGCTGGTGCTTAATTGAATTCATTCTTCCCTCTACTAGTGAAATATTCCCCAAGCCACTGGCTGCAACACAAGCCCAAAGCATGATTGATCCACCCCCATGCTTAACAGTTGGAGAGGAGTTCTTTTCATGAAGTTCTGCACCCTTCTTTCTCGAAACATAGCTTTGCTCATTGCAGCCAAAAAGTTCTATTTTAACTTCATCAGTCCACAGGACTTGTTTCCAAAATGCAACAGGCTTGTTTAGATGTTCCTTTGCAAACTCCTGGCACTGAATTTTGTGGTGAGGACACAGGAAAGGTTTTCTTCTGATGACTCTTCCATGAGGGTCTTATTTGTGCATGTGTCGCTGCACAGTAGAACAGTGCTCCACCACCACGAAATCTTCCTGAAGGTGTTTTGCAGTCAAATGAGGGTTTTGATTTGCCTTTCTAACAATCCTACAAGCAGTTCTCTCAGAAAGTTTTCTTGGTCTTTCAGACCTCAACTTGACCTCCACCGTTCTTGTTAACTGCCATTTCGATTACATTACGAACTGAGGAAACAGCTACCTGAAAGTGCTTTGCTACCTTCTTGTAGCCTTCTGATTTGTGGGCATCATTTATTTTAATTTTCATGAGTGCTAGGCAGCTGCTTAGAGGAGCCCATGGGACAAGGTTTGAGGAGTCAGGGTATTTATAAAGCTTAGAAATTTGCACCACCTGGCCTTTCCTAACGATGACTGAATAAGCCATAGCTGGCAAGCTAATTAAGGTCTGAGACCTTGGTAAAAGTTATCTAAGAGCTCAAATCTCTTGGGGTACCCAAACTTTTGCATGGTGCTCCTTTCCTTTTATTTTACTCTAAAATTGTACAAAGCAAAAATAATACACTAATCTTGCTTAAAATGTTGAAAAGAATGTTTCATCTTTAACTTTAAGTTTTGGAGATCAGTTCATCTTTTACTCACTTAACTATTTTGACCAGGGTGCCCAAACTTTTGCATGCCACTGTATAACCCTGTGAGATTCATTTTCTTGTAGGCATACCCAACAAATCTATAGAATAGTAACTACAATTAGAATGCGGAAGACAACAAACTGCAAATGCAAATATAAATAGCAATAGATAACGAGAACATGGTGAGAAGACCTTGAAAATGCATTCATTGTTTGTGGGAATATATGGGGCAAGTGAGTTGAGTGAAGTTAGCCCTTTTATTCAAGAGCCTGATGGTTGAGGGGTAGTAACTTCCTGAACTGGTGGTATGAGTCCTAAGGCAGCAGCAAAAGGAGAACATGACCTAGGTGGTGGGGATCGCTGATGGTCTGTTTTCCTACAGTAGTGTTTCACGTAGAAAGATTCAGAATTTTCTGATACTTCGCTTAGCAAAGATTTTTTTTGTCATATACAGGCTGTGCCTCCAGACATGGCAGGTTACCCTCATATTCGCTACATTTCTTCAAGGATTCCAGGCTTCAGAGCCACCTATGAGGTTGGTACTACCAGGATAAAGTGCATTAATTTAAAGTAGAGTGATAATATATTTAAATATGAGCATCTAATTCTTTAATGTGTATGAGAAAATATTTTCTTATTCATAGGATTTACTACATTTAGAAGAACGACTGGGTAATGTTAATCGAGGTGCCTCACAGGGTACAATTGAGCGATGTACGTACCCACATAAATATAAAAAGGTAAAATCTAGTTTAATTTTATTCTTCAATTTGTATTATAGAAATTTTCTTTATATTCACTGTAAACAATTTGAAATTTGTACTGCTTATTCTTTATGTGATTTCTACAATTAAACCATCTGACAATTTAAATTTGTGGTAACAAGGTGATAACTGACTTACAGAGGAAACTGCAGTATAAACAGGAAGAGGAGGATGGATTAGAGGATGACACAGAGGAGAAATGTACAATTTGTCTCTCTATCCTAGAAGAAGGAGAAGATGTTAGGTAAGATGTCTTTGTAATACAAATTCTCTCTTTGGATAAATCCAAACAAATGTTTTTAAGAATTTGAATAGTTTGCAATACACTTTTATTGATGATTTAATACAATCAATTGACAAATAGATAGAAAAGGAGAATGTGTGTGAATTGGACCTTTACTGGCACTGTACCTTGCGATATCAATAGTGCCCTCTCTGCACGTCTTGGATCTTGATGTGTATCAGTGTTTGACTGAAATCAAATATATTCGTAATTAACTACTTTAAAAACTGCATGCCTGTGATGTCATAGAGCCTTGTCTTGTTTTAATGAAACATGATGCTTGTTAAACCATGGAAATGTCAAGGTCAACATTTTTTTGTCTGCTTTTGATTAAATTTTTCTGCTTTTTCTCATTTCTGAGAAACTATTATCTCAATTTGAATAATGCACTTTCTTTAAATTTGTTATTATTTGTAAATTATTCTGTTTATGTCATCACACTGATTCTTAATATCCAAATTCATTACTAAAAATAATCAAATAATTTGATAGAAGATTATTGCAAGCCTTATTTAAAGTAATAGGAAAACTGTTCAATCTATAGCAATCTATAGCTTTAAGTATAGTTAAAGCTGGTGTCTCTGGATTATACCTGGATCCAATGTTAAATTAATATTTTCACAAATTGAGCAAGGTTCTTTATTTTAATGTATCTTAATTGTGCAAAGTATATTTTGAATGCCAATGTAATTATTATGGATATCTCTAATTTTTTTTTCCCTATTTCCACCAGGCGTCTACCCTGCATGCACCTCTTTCATCAAGTGTGTGTGGACCAGTGGCTGACTACCAACAAGAAATGCCCCATTTGCAGAGTGGACATTGAAGCTCAGCTGTCTGCAGATAGTTGACATCTCATTAACTCTTCTCAGTACTGCAGTCAACCAAAGATGGCATGAATAACCTGCGCAGATTCAAAAGCATTGAACCTAGAGTGCGGCTAAGCCACATAGTACAATTTATGCTAGGCCTACAATGATACTTCAGTATAGAGTTTAAATTTTAATGTATTTATGAAGCTTTTTTATGTGGCTTTTTATGTTTTTCCAGGTCATTTTATTTTGCATGGTTCCTTGGATTGCATTTCTTTGCACATAATGGGCTTTGTGTCCTCAGACTTGCAGGCAAGATTAGCTGCTCTAGATAGAAACAAAGTCATTTTCATGATGCCTTGCTTTACTGGAATAGAATAAGTCATCAATCTCTAACCCTGGACTTTAATTTAAACATTTATACTAGATTGTGTATATAGATTGTGATCTGTTCATTAAGAAGGAATATCAAGACATTCCGTGATTAGGAAAACACTGCTGTATTGTAGAAATTCATCAGACAGCAATCAGTTGATGGGATCATATCCCAACCAATTGCCATTGCAAGAAATATGTATTCCAACCATACAAACTCTTTAAGTTTTTGATAAAAAAATCATTCTTGTTTGGCACAATGATAAATGTAATTTTTAAGAATGTCAATATTCTATGAGACTAACAGGCTCACAAATTTAATTTGTATCATTCATTCTGATTTATTTTGGTTTCCTTTTTTTTACAAGTTTAGCTGTTTGGCTGCCATTAAACAGCTCTAACAAACACTAATGTTAAGTAAATTAGCTGTATTGCGTATACTTGCACATCTGATGATTTGTAATGGTGAGCTAGTCAGATTGTAGAACAAGGTTCCAGATGAAGTCATCAATGAGCACACCTAGGTAATGAATTTGAAGACATATTTCAGAATAATGGTTGTTAAAGATTCAGGTGAAATGTTGGAATGCAGTACTAATGGCAGGTATCCATGCATTCTCAGATTTGTAAAGGTCCCTGGATGCATTTTTCAGGGTGACTTAGTTTTAAAGTTAATAAAGATAGTTAACTCCATGTGTGTTTGTACTTCTCTTGATATCAAAGGGTTTATAAAGCCCTATTAGAATGGTGAACAATGGTATTTCATAGTGCTTAGTTAAGCCATTGTATTCCCACAGTATAAAATCAAGGCCATAATGATATATCAACCGTAGTAGTCAATGGAAAGTAAAATGTATAAAATATATGAAATAAATGGAGGTTTGAATCATTCATGCCAGTTCCTCCTAGGTAAAAGTTCATTAATTTTAACCAAGTTGACATCAATGGACTTACTTTTCAAAGCCGCTGTCTAGAAGCTTTCACAGCCTTCAGTGAGAGGACAAGGAAAAAAATAAATTAATAAGTTGGGTAATTCTTCTCTAAAGGTGGTGGACATTCCCATTTTAATTTTGAATTGAAATATTGTATTATCATCAAAAAAGTAATCCTCAGCACTAAGATTTTGAGCAAATTTCCATCCCTGAAAACTTGCATTGCAGCAATTTTGCAGATACTTGAAATGCACACAATGCTTAAGGCTATGTAATCCCACAGCTCATAATCCCTTCAAATTTCAAAATAAATACATTGGGAGTGTCAGAGGTAAGTTTTTCACACAGAAAGTGGTGGGTACGTGGAATGCACTGCCAGCAACAGTGGTAGAGGTGGTACAGAGGAGATGCCAGGTGTAAGTTTTTCACACAGTGGTGAGTGTGTTGCCAGAGATGGTGGTGGAGGCAGATACAAGAGACTCTTGGATAGATATGTGGAGATTTGAAAAATAGGGGGCTATATGGTAGGGAAAATCTAGGCAGTTTCTAAAGTAGGTTACATGGTCAGCACAGCATTGTGGGCCGAAGGGCCTATAATGTGCTGCAGATTTCTGTGTTCTATTGTGAATCAGATTGGATTGATTTCTCCTTTACAAAAGGAGACTTCTGCAACTGTCATCAAACTTGTAGGCCAAACCTACATTTTTTTTTCTTTATAAGATCATTTTCTAATTTAAGTTTTGTTTTCCTTTTAGCTGGATTGTAGACTATTAAATTGTATTGCCCTTTTGAAATGGATGTGGTTTAATCTATCATAAATGCTAGATGTTTTAGTGAAAATATTTTTAAATTTGTGGGGGAAAATTATAGATCTTTAGATGTACTTGTTTGAATAAGAAATATTCCAGGAGGTTGGCTTGGTTGAAAGATTCAATTTCACAGTCCTAGTTTTGCTGTCAGCCAACAGTTTCCTGCTACATATCATGCAATATAGCTTTTTAGCGATCTAAACGTACTACAACATCTAAATGATGTTCATAATTCCCAGATCACTATTCTAACTATAAGCTGGAAAACAAATGCCTTGGTGGATTCAGTGTCATCAGGATAGACAGTAGGAAGTGATCCTGTAATGCTTTCTGAAAAGGTGCACATATTTAATTGCAGAAACTATCAGTTGGCACACATGCTATTCCTAGAATTTCGGACTTCTGACATGCAATTCTCCGCTTGGGTAAATTGAATGATTCTAGTTGTGTTAACTGAGTAGTGCATGTGATCTTTTATAAGGAAGTGTTTCAATTTGATGTTTTAACATTATGTCATTATCTTTTAAGTTGGAGTTGTGAATCTTTATTGTGCCAGATGGAGATGAAGCAAACCTCAGAAAATACGTGGAGTGTTGATACTGGAGAACTTCAAGTAGGTTTACTTCTGACAACTACAAGGGAACATTCTTATACTTTTGGTTCAGTGAGGAAGAGGGCTAGTTCTGGGGATGAGATGAGCCAAGTAGATAAAATGTTAACGTGAGAACATTTGGCAAAACAGTAATCACATAAGAGGTTTAGACAGGGAACAGTAAAGAGCTGGAGCAATCTACTTAATTGGAGGGGGGATTAACTTCAAATGAGGGGAATTGCAACTGTTTGAAATGACACTGATGGGTTTGGTTAAAATTATAGAAGACCTTTAAAGAGATATTTGATGTCCTAACAAAGTGCATTTCCATAGGATAGAGGAAAAATAGGTGGACCAAATTCCCCTGAATGACAGAATAACAGACAACAGTATGGTGCACTTCAGGTGAATAGATCAAGTAACAAGGTGATAAAATTGTTCATAGAAGACTAAGGACCAAGTGTCAGCAAAATATTAATTTTGAGTTGATGAATTTAAGGAAAATTATGATTAACTCAATTTTTTGGATGAAGGCGGTGCATGGATGTTTTTTTTACATGGACTTTCTAAAATCGTTAGACAAAATCCTACAAAAAATACAGAAGTTGGTCTAATAGATGAATTGGAAGTTGGGATAGTAGTGTTAGATGGACAAAGGCTTGAGGATGGAAAGCGGTGTTGTGGCTACCTTGCAGCTTGACGGGTAATGACACTTAGAGTGGTTCAATATCAGGTTACTCAGAGGCTTTAATAAATATTGATGACTTTGTTAATGAGGGTATGAGGTAAAAGTTTAGAGGTGAAGTAAATGCACAAGATACTGGAGGAATTCAGGTGATGGGTGGGAAGGCAAAGGGCTCAACAAGAGGGTATGTGATGAGAGGTTAATAAACCATGGATTAAGGGAACGCGAAAGATGAGCAAGTCGTGAGGGCAGGGACTGGGCCACTGGGATAAGGAAACACAGGGCAGGGGTTACTGGAAGATAAATCAATGTTGGTGCCATCAAATTGGAGACTACCCAGATGAAATATGAGACATTCTCTTCCAGTTTGCATCTGGCTTCAATGTAACAGTGGAGGAGGCTGAGGACAGAATTTTCTAAGGAAAGAGTTCTGAAGAATATCCAGATGTATACATGTATAAGTCTATGAAGATGACAGAATGTTGAAAGCACAATGAGTGCAGATGCAGGACCTTGGGTTTTATCATAAGGGCAATTCATTAGGATGTTTCTAGGAATGAGAGATTTCAACCATAAAGTTGCATTGGACGAGTTAGGGTTCTCTTGATGGAATACAAGGTTGAGAGAAGATTTGAATAAACTATCATGGAACTGGACAGTGAATAAACATGATTTTTTTAAAATATTCTTGCCAATATCTATCTCGCAGGCAATAGTATTAAAACATTGAGATGCTAGAAATCCAAATCAACACACACAAAATGTTGGAGGAACTCAGCAGGCCAGGTAGCATCTATGGAAAAGAGGGAACAGTGGATATTTTGGGCAGGGACCCTTCATCAGGACTGAAAAAATGAATGAGAGGTTGGAGCAAGAAGATGGGAGGAGGGAAGGAAAATGCACAAGGTGGTAGGAGACAGGTGAAACTGCAAGAGACGAAGGGGTGAAGTAAAGAGCTGGGAACTTGATAAGGAAAGACTTGAAGGGCTAAGGGGGAATCTGATAGAGGGTAGAGGCCATGGAAAAATGGGGAGGAGCACCAGAGGGAGATGACAGGCAGGTAAGGAGATGAGACGAGAGAGGGAAATGGGAATAATAAAGGCGGGGGTGGGGGGAAATTACCGGAGATTTGAGAAATCAATATTCATGCCATCAGGTTTAGAAGCTACCCAGATGAAAAGTAAGGTGTTGCTCCTCCAACCTGAGTGTGGCTTCATCACAGCAGCAGAGGCATGTTGGAATGGGAAGAATTGAAATGTGTTCCCACTAGGAGATGCCGCTTTTCCTGACGGACAGAGCATAGGTGCTCGGTGAAGCAGTCTTCTAATCTGTTTGGGTCTCACCAATATACCGGAGACCACACCATTCTCACTTATCTCCTTATGTGTCCATTACCTCCTTCTGGCATACTTCCTCCTTTCTTCCATGGTCTTCTATCCTCTCCTACCAGATTCCCCCTTCTCCAGCCCTTTATCACTTTCACCTATCAACTTCCCAACTCTTTACTTCACCCCTCCCCCTCTCTTGGTTTCACGCATCACCTACCACCTTGTACTTCTTCCTCCCCATCCCCCACCTTTCTCTTTTTTCACCCATCATCACTTTTTTCAGTTCTGAGGAAGGGTCCTGACCTGAAACATCAACTGTTTACTCTTTTCCATAGGTGCTGCCTTGTCTGCTGAGTTTCTCCAGCATTTTGGGAGTATTTAAATATCGTCTGATCAGTTATCTCACTTCCCTTTCTTGGAACATGCCACGCACAGATAAGTTGCCGATTTTCTGTGATTATGAAGTACACTGGCCTGCCTTGAAAGACCACAACATTGCCAATTAATACTATTTCACAATATATCAAATGAGTACCACCATGATATTGGATTAGCATGAGAACAGCTTCCAAATGCTAGCTGTCAATATCATCTCATGTTTTGGTTTCTAGCCATTTTAACTCTTTCCATTCCCACACTGACGTGTGTCCTCAGCCACTTCTATTATCAGTATGAGGCCAAAGCCAAATAGAGGAATGGCATCCTATATTCCACTTGAGTCGTCAACAGAATGGCATGACCTCTGAATTCTCTTCAGTTACCTGTTGTTTCCCCCTCTGTCCCTTTCTCCCTCCTGATCTAGCCAGATCTTCCTACACAACCTTCTTTACAACTCTCAACCCCCCACCCTATTTCAAGTAACATCTTTGACCTACCAGCTTCTGTTTCTACCTCCACGCTTCCCTCTGATCCTCTACACTGCCAAGAATTCTGCCACTAATCCTGTATTTTACCTTCAAATTCAACCTTCAAAAGTGAATCATTTTCCACTTTTCCAAGTTGAACTCCATCTGCCACTTCTCAGCCCAGCTCTGCATCTTGTCAATATGATGTTGTAACCTGTGACAACCTTCTACACTAGCCAGAACACCCAACCTTTGTATCATCTGCAAGCTTACTAACCTGTCCTTCCACTTACAGTATATTACTGTAATGTTACTGTGACAACACACAGGCACCAATCAACAGACAAAATGTTAAAAATTAATCAACAAAAAGTTGTTCTATGTGATAAAGACAATGTCATGCCTTGTTTTTGTAATAATTCCACTCAAATCATCTTGGGGCAATTGTGTTACGTGCAAGCTGATGATGATGAACCTTTTGCTCACAACTAACTTTATGCTGAGGGCACTGTATCGTGATGTTCAGCTCTCAACTAGACTGAAGTTAGAAATGAAATCTGTGATTTTCCTGCTCCACAGCCTCTGTTACTTACTGTTTCCCAATCTGAGCCATTCAGTGATTCAAAACTCACATAAAGGAGCGAAGGATTTGTTAAATATTCGCAAATTGATCCAAAGGAGAAGGAGGTGCATGTGTTCTATTGCACCTTCCATGGGCAGGACCTCAAGTCATCTGAAATATTTTACAGACAGTGAAGGGTAATTATTGTTGCAGCAAATGTACAGCCTCAAAATATAGGCTGGTATAATGAGGAGAAAGACCCTGTGCTGCTCTGAAACAGCATTGGGGATCTCTTCCTTTCTCTGAAGCTATTTACATTATAAGTGTGATCCAGCATGGAACAGGTCACTTGGCCCATAGAGTCTACATTGATCTTCAAGTATCCAATTATGCATGAACCCTTGCCAATCCCATTTTTATTTCCTCCATGCAAATCAACTGTCCCTTCATCTCATCCATCCACCCAGATTCTACTTTTCACCTATGCACAAGTGATGACCTACAGTGACCAATTAACCTGTCTATACAATAGGGACCTATCAATACACTAATACCAATCAATGCACTAGGGACAACTTACAGTGACCAATTAATCTATCATTACACAAATCTTTGTGATGCGAGAGGGAACCCACGTAGTTGCAGGAAAAATGTGTAGACTCCACATAGACAGCAGCCAGATCAGGATCAGACCCAGTTCACTGGAGCTCTGTCAGCCTTGCCACTATCTGACCAAATATCTTAGCTGGGAGGTCTAATCTTCGACAATACCGTGCTGCAGGAGTGCGTGAGACCAGATCTTTGCTGCAGATTATGAGGTGGGACTAAAACCCACAACCATCTGCTTCAGAGGTGGCAGTCTAGCAACTGGACCAAGGCTGACTGCAGGATGATCAGATGAGAAAAATTCAAAAAGACCACATCAGCACAATTCCTTTGAGAAGAGGTGGCATGATGAAGCTCTGGCAAACCTGGTTCAATCCTAACATCTGCTGCCATCTACAATTTACATAGTCCTTCTGTGGTCACGAGTTTCCTCCCACATCTCAAAGATGTCTAATTGGGCTGGTTAATTGCCTGCTATAAATTGCTGCAGGTGTTGAGGTGAGTGGGAGAATCTGGAGGGAACTTGATGGAAGTCAGAATCAGGTTTAATCTCATTTACATTAGTGGTGAAATTTGTTTTGTGGTAGCAATGCAGAACAGACATAACAAATTACTGTAAGTTCCTATAAAAATAAATAGTGACAAAAAGGAAAAACAAGATAGTGTTCAAGGGTTGACGGAGTATTGAGAAATCTGGATGGGGAAGAAGCAGTTCCTAAAATGCTGAGATTGCGTCTTCAGGCTCCTGTATCGTGTCTTTGATAGTAACAAAAGATGCTAGGGATACTTAACGATGCCACCTTCTTGAGGCAGCAACTATCATTTCCTAAAATGATACTTTACCATTTCCTGTCTGTCACCTTATGTACAGACACTCCTATCACTTTATAGACATAAATCAATCTATGTACATAAGCTATCTTATGTATTTATAATTGTGTATTTTTTGTGTTGCATTGGATCTGGAGTAACAATTACTTTGTGCTCCTTTACACCTGAAAATTACATTAAATAATCTGGAATTCTGTCCTCAGTGGTGGTGAGGCTTGTGCCTGTGATGGAGCTTGCTGAGTCTAAAACCCTCTGCTGCCTCCTATGATCCTGTGCATTGGTGCTATTAGATGCTCCCCATGGTACATCTGTAGGAATCTGCTGGAGACATACCAAATCTCAAACTCCTAAGGAAGTGTAGCTCAATTAAGTAATATTGGGGAATAAAATAGGATTGAAGTAAATGGCTGCATGAAGCCTGCTGTAGGACTCTTTGAGATTCATTTTCATCAGTTAGTTTGATATTGATGTGTACAATCTGTTTAGTACTCAAAAAATTACCTCTAACTCAAACTCACGTTAAGAGTAGAATCTCTACGTGTACTTCTACATTGAAAGCTTAGTAGAATCTTCCCATTGCACCTGCTTCACTGAAGGCACAGGCCATCTCCCTTTGCCATGAACAGCCAAAGCAGAGGCTGCGCTGCTGTTTCCAGTCAGACATGGTTTCTGCAGGCTGGACAAGCAGTGCTGCTGCTAGAGGCTGCTAAGCAAGATAAGACCCCTTAGTGTTACAGGAATGATACTAGCATTGGTTAATTAGCAGGAGGCAAAGGGTGAGAATAAAGGGATCCCTTTTGGATTGATTACCAGTGACTAGTGATGTACCACAGGGGCAAACACGGGGAAATCTGCAGATGCTGGAAATTCAAGCAACACACACAAAATGCTGGTGGAACGCAGCAGGCCAGGCAGCATCTATAGGAAGAAGCACTGTCGACATTTCAGGCCGAGACCATTCGTCAGGACTAACTGAAAGAAGAGTTAGTAAAAGATTTGAAAGTTGGGAGGGTGAGCGGGAGATCTGAGATGATTGGAGAAGACAGGAGAGGGAGGGGTGAAGCTAAGAGCTGGAAAGGTGATTGGCAAAAGGGATACAGAGCTGGAGAAGGGAAAGGATCATGGAACGGGAGGCATAGGGAGAAAGAAAGGGGGAAGGGAGCACCAGAGGGTGATGGAGAACAGGCAAGGAGTGATTGTGAGAGGGACAGAGAGAGGAAAAAAAGAACAAGGAAAAAGGGAGGGGTTAAATAAATAAGGGATTGGTTAAGAAGTGGAGGAGGGGCATTAACAGAAGTTAGAGAAATCAACGTTCATGCCATCAGGTTGGAGGCTGGGTTCCACGGGAGTCTGGGCTGGGACCGCTTATCTTACATTGCATGTCAATGATGTGGATGATGATATTGATAGCCTTGTGGCTAAATTGCAGTTAATATGAACATAGTTGAAGGGGCAGAAGGATTTGGACAGGTTAGGAGAATATGCAAAGAAGTGGCAAATGGAGTGCAATGTCAGGAAGTGTATGGTTATACACTTCGGTAGAATGAATAAAAGCATAGGCCATCTTCTAAATGGTGAGAAAACTCAAAAATCCGAGATGCAAAGTGATTTGGGAGTCTTTGTACAAGATTCCCTAAAGGTTCATTTGCAGGTTGAATTGGTGGTGAAGAAGGCTAATACAATGTTAACACTCATTTCAAGAGGACTAGAATATAAAAGCACTTCGTGGAGATCTGTTTTCACCTTGAGACAAAGGAGCCTTTTTCTGTTGGTCACTGTCAAAAAAAAGCCCAATTAAATCCACTGTGATTCAATGTTGTAACACAATAAAACATGAAGACATCCAAGGGGGATGAATAGTTTTTATAGGCACTGTAAATACTTGATCACTCCTTGTTTGCAAATCTCTGCTTCATTTGCACCCCTTTTTCCTCAAATATGTCACTTCTCAAATATGCACCCAATGTTCCCAGATATTGTTTGACTTCTTCCAACCAAGTTTCTGATGCTGTGATTTTACCTAGATGACTTTTAGCAAAATGTCTGGTAACGCCCTTTAGGTCAGGGGTGGCGAATCAGTGGCACGTACCAAAATTTTGTTGGCACATGGAATGCTGTGCCACCCCTTGATTCTTTAAGCACCACCCATAATATCCTTGGAGCAACGGAGGATGAGAGGTGACCTAATAGAGGTGTAGAAGATGATGAGAGGCATTGATCATGTGGCTTTTCCCCAGGACTGAAATGGCTAGCATGGGAGGGCACAGTTTTAAAGTGCTTGGAGGTAGGTACAGAGGAGATGTCAGTGGTAAGTTTTTTATGCAGAGCGTGGTGAGTGCGTGGAATGGGCTGCCAGCGACGGTGGTAGAGGCGGATATGATAGGGTCTTTTAAGAGGCTCCTGGACAGGTACATGGAGCTCAGAAAAATAGAGGGCTACGGGTAACCCTAGGTAATTTAATCATATAACCATATAACAATTACAGCGTGGAAACAGGCCATCTCGGCCCTTCTAGTCCATGCCGATGCTTACACTCACCTAGTCCCACTGGCCCGCACTCAGCCCATAACCCTTCATTCCTTTCCTGTCCACATACCTATCCAATTTTACTTTAAATAACAATTTCTAAGATAAGGACTTGTTTGGCACAGTGTTCTGGGCCGAAAGGCCTGTATTGTGCTGTAGATTTTCTATGCTTCTTTAATAAACAGAGAGCAGATTAAACTACATTAACTTTAGCTGAGGTAATCAAGTTTGCATCTTGAAAGTTGTGAGAGGCTTTGCCACTACCATTTCTGCAGAAACATCATAGGCACATAGGTACAGACAATGAAATTACACATAAATTATACAAGATAGTAAAGAGAGAGAAATAGAAACAAGACCTTAATGCAAAAGAAGAGGCAGTCAGAGACAAAAGGTGTTCTGTAATGTTCTATTGCTAGGCTAGGTTTAGGGTTGATGGTTGTAGAAAAGTAGCCACCCCTGAACCTGGTGTTGCAAGGCTATAGTCTCATATTGGACTTTTCTTGTATTGCAAGTGGAGACAGACCACGATCCAACCATTCAGAAATTCCAGTAGAGATACACTAGACTGGAGCTGTTGTAATCTGGTGCAATGAACAACAGATTGGAAGAACTCAGTGGGACAAACAGCATCTATGAATGGAATGGAATCCTGATGTGGGGGTTCAACACAAAATGTCAACAGTCCCTCTTCTCCTAAAGAAGCTGTTTGACCTGCTGAGTTCCTCCCGCCGATTGTTTCGTTGCTTTGAAATCTGGCTAACCAGTTCTCTGCTTCCTTTGCTCACCAGTTCAATCTACCTGGCCCACTGGAAATTGGTCATAGGTCTAACATCAAGTTATAGAATAATACAGCATTAAAACAGACCCTTCAGCCCATCTTATCAATACTGACTTTGCTACCCACCAAGCTAGTCCCTTTTGCATTTGGCCCAACCCCTCCTATCCATACACAGTTCCTATAAAAAGTATTCCCCCCAGAAAGTTTTGATGTTTTATTGTTTTACAACATTGAATCACTGGCTTTAATTTTGCTTTTTTGACAGAAGAAGACGCTTTTGTGTCAAAGTGGAAACAGATCCCTAAATTAGTGATCTAAATTAATTACAAATATAAAACACAAAATAATTGATTGCATAATGATTCATCCCTTTTTAATATGACACATCAAATCATCACCAGTGCAACTAACTGGTTTTAGGAGTCACATAATTAATTAAATGGAGATCTGTATGCAGTCAAGGAGCTTCAATTGATTGGAGTAAAAATGCACCTGTATCTAGAAGGTGCAGGCACGTGTACGTCAGCAAGTTAGACCGGCGGGAAGAGTTTAAAGACAGCTTTATAGAGTGGGCAACATAGTAGAGGAGTCAGTGTAAGAGGACATTGGCACGAAGGGGCTTCGGCGATAACAGGTTGAGTTGAGGTGAGGTAAGTTACCTGTGAGGAATAGAAACAGGAGGTATGTCTGTGAGGTAGGTGTTCTGTGCTGGGTAGCAGATGTGGGATGTCCAGGAGATTCCCAGCCTCTCAGATGGCCAGCTCTGTGCCAGGTGCATCGAGCTGCAGCCCCTTAGGGACCGTGTTAGGGAACTGGAGATGCAGCTCAATGACCTTAATCTGGTCAGGGAAAATGAGGAGTGATAGAGAGAAGCTATAGGCAAGTAGTCACAACAGAACCTCGGGAAACAGGTAAGTGGGTAACAGTCAGGAGAGGGAAGGGCAAGAGTCAGATACTAGAGAGTACCCCTGTGGCTGTACCCTTAACAATAAGTACTCCTGTTTGAGTACTGTTGGGGGGGGGGGGGAAAGAACAGCCTACCTAGGGGAAGCAACAATGGTTGCGTCTCTGGCACAGAGTCTGGCCCTCTGGCTCAGACAGGTTGGGAAAGGAAGAAGGCAGCAGCAATAGTGGACTCTGTAGTTAGGGGTCAGACGGGCGACTCTGCAGATGCAGGAAAGAAACACAGATAGTAGTTTGCCTCCTAGGTGCCAGGGTCTGGGATGTTTCTGATTGTGTCCACAATATATCCTGAAGTGGGAAGGTGAACAGCCAGAGGTTGTGGTACATATTGGTACCAACACAGGTAGGAAAACGGAAAAGGTCCTGAAAGCAGACCACAGGGAGTTAGGAGGGAAGTTGTGAAGCAGGATCACAAAGGTAGTAATCTCAGGATTACTCACTGTGCCACATGACAGTGAGTATACGAATAGAATGAGGTGGAGGTTAAATACATGGCTGCGGGATTGGAGCAGGGGATAGAGATTCAGATCATTGGGACCTCTTTTGGGGCAGAAGTGACCTGTACAAAAAGGACATGTTGCACTTGAATCCCAGGGGGACCAATATCCTGGCAGGGAGATTTGCTAATGCTGTTGGGGAGAGTTTAAACTAGAATTGCTGGGGGGGGTGGGAACTGAACTGAAGAGACAGAAGGAGGGGCAGTTGGCTCACAAACAGAGAAAGTTTGGAGACAGTGCGAGAGGGAGGATAGGCAGGCGATAGAGAAGGGTTGCGCTCAGGCCAATGGTTTGAGATGTGTCTATTTTAATGCAAGAAGCATCAAGAACAAAGTGGATGAGCTTAGAGCCTGGATCAGTACTTGGAGCTATGATGTTGTGGCCATTACAGAGACTTGGATGTCTCAGGGGCAGGAGATGAGCTTACAAGAGAAGAGGCTGTACTTGATCTGGTTTTGGGAAATGAACCTGGTCAGGTGTCAGGTCTCTCAGTGGGAGAGCATTTTGGAGATAGTGATCACAATTCTATCTCCTTTACCATAGCATTAGAGAGGGGTAGGAACAGAGAAGTTAGGAAAGTGTTTAATTAGAGTAAGGGGAAATATGAAGCTATCAGGCAGGAACTTGAAAGCATAAATTGGGAACAAATGTTCTGAGGGAAATGTATAGCAGAAATGTGGCAAATGTCAGGGGATATTTGCATGGTGTTCTGCATAGGTACATTCCAATGAGACAAGGATAGTATGGTGCAGGAACCATGGTGTACAAAGGCTATTGAAAATCTAGTCAAGAAGAAAAGAAAAGCTTATGAAAGGTACAAAAAACTAGGTAATGATAGAGATCTAGAAAATTATAAGACTAGCAGGAAGGCCTTGGAGAGCAGGATTAAGGAAAACCCCAAAACTTTCTACAAGTATGTGAAGAGCAAGAGGATAAGACATGAGAGAATAGGACCAATCAAGTGTGACAGTGGAGGAGATTGCTGAGCCTCTGGTGATGATCTTTGCATCATCAATGGGGACAGGAGAGGTTCCAGAGGATTGGAGGGTTGCGGATGTTGTTCCTTTATTCAAGAAAGGGAGTGGAGATAACCCAGGAAATTATAGACCAGTGAGTCTTACTTCAGTGTTTGGTAAGTTGATGGAAAAGATGCTGAGAGGCAGGTTGTGCCTTATGAGCCTGATTGAATTTTTTGAGGATGTGACTAAACACATTGATAAAGGTAGGGCAGTAGATGTAGTGTATATGGACTTCAGCAAGGCATTTGATAAGGTACCCCATGCAAGGCTTATTGAGAAAGTAAGGAGGCATGGAATCCAAGGGGACATTGCTTTGTGGATCTAGAACTGACTTGCCCACAGAAGGCAAAGAGTGGTTGTAGATGGGTCATATTCTGCATGGAGGTTGGTGACCAGTAGTGTTCTGGGACCCTTCTCTTCATGATTTTTATAAGTGACCTGGATGAGGAAGTGGAGGGATAGGTTTGTAAATTTGCTGATAACACAAAGGTTGGGGATGTTGTGGATAGTGTGGAGGACTGTCAGAGGTTACAGTAGAACATTGATAGGATACAAAACTGGGCTGAGAAGTGGCAGATGGAGTTCAACCCAGATTAAGTGTGAGGTTGTTCATTTTGGTAGGTCAAATATGATGGCAGAATATAGTATTAATGGTAAGACTCTCGGCAGTGTGGAGGATCAGAGGGATCTTGGGGTCCGAGTCCATAGGACACTCAAAGCTGCTGCGCAGGTTGACTGTGTGGTTAAGAAGGCATACGGTGCATTGGTCTTCATCAACCACGGGATTGAGTTCAAGAGCAGAGAGGTGATGTTACAGCTATATAGGACCCTGGTCAGACCCCACCTGGAGTACTGTGCTCAGTTCTGGTCGCCTCACTACAGGAAGGATGTGGAAGCCATAGAAAGGGTGCAGAGGAGATTTACAAGGATGTTGCCTGGATTGGGGAGCATGCCTTATGAGAATAGGTTGAGTGAACTCTACCTTTTCTCTTTGGAGCGACAGAGGATGAGAGGTGACCTGATAGAGGTGTATAAGATGATGATAGCTGTCAAGTTGAATTTCTTCTTCTTTGAACATGTGCAGCTTCCTCACTTGAAAGAGATTGAATGCGTCTACCCGAAGGTTTTTTAACTGGATTCCACTCAATGACCAAACAACTTTTCCTTTTTCCTCTAATTTTTCGCAAATGTGGCAGTTTGATAGTTCCATCAGTCATTAGTCATTAGGTTAAAAAAAAACTGGCGGTCTCTCCGGACTTTGTAGACGGATTCCGACCTGCACCGTCTCCGTTTCTCTAACAGACCGCTATGTTTTCAAACCGGTGAACCCTCCCGAAGGTTCGTGAGCTCTTCTTAAACCTCGCGCCATCTCCCAGAAGTGCCCCGTGACGAAGCTGGCGCTAACCCAAACGCCGTGACAGCAGTGCTCTTCTTCAGGAAACAGTCTCTCAAGTAATTTAAAGTTCAGCATCTTACCGCAGATTCCAACGCTGCTCCCGGGCTGCCGCTGTGATGCTGCGGGGTCCCCCCAATGTTCCGGGCAGAAGCAGCACTCAGGCTGTGGGTTCGATCCGGTCTATCAGTGCATTCTTGCTATTACTTTTAAATTTTATTTTCTTTTACCTCTAGGTCACAATACTTTCTGGAAACTCTAGTTTGACTTGACAATAGGCATTGATCATGTGGATAATCAGCTTTTTTCCCAGGGCCGAAATGGGTAACATAAGAGGGCATAGTTTTAAGGTGCTTGGAATTAGGTACAGAGGGGACGTCAAGGGTAAGTTTTTTACAAAGCGAGTGGTGAGTGCGTGGAATGGGCTGTCGGCGTCTGTGGTGGAGGCGGATACAATAGGGTCTTTTAAGAGGCTCCTGGATAGGTACATGGAGCTTAGGAAAATAGAGCTATGGGTAAGCCTAGGTAATTTCTAAAGTAAGTACATGTTCAGCACAGCTTTGTGGGCCGAAGGGCCTGTATTGTGCTATAGGTTTTCTGTGTTTCTATGACCAACTGCTGGTGAGTCAGTATCCTGGCAAAAAGTACAGCATGAAGACAAAGGAACACTCCAAACAACTATTCGAAAAGGTTATTGAAAAGCACAAGTCAGGAGATGGATACAAGAAAATTTCCAAGTCACTGAATCTCCCTTGGAGAACAGTTAAGTCAATCATCAAGAAATGGAAAGATTATGGCACAGCTGTGAATCTGCCTAGAGCAGGCTGTCCTCAAAAACTGAGTGATCGTGCAAGAAAGGAACCAGTGACAGAGGCCACTGAGAGACCTAAGACAATTCTGGAGGTGTTACAAACTTCAGTGGCTGAAATGGGAGAGATTGTTGCCCAGGTGCTTTACCAGTTGCAGCCTTATGTGAGAGTGGCACTGATGAAAAAGCCTCACAGGAAATCTTGGCTAGAGTTTTCCAGAAGGCATGTGGGAGACTCTGAAGTCAGTTGAAAGAAGGTTCTATTGTCTGATGAAACCAAAATTGAGCTTTTTGGCCATCAGACTAAATGCTATGTTTGATGTAAGCCAAACACTGCACATCATCAAAAACACACCATTCCTATTGTGAATCATGGTGGTGGCTATATCATGCTGTGGGGATGCTTCACTGCAGCAGATCCTGGAAGGCTAGTGAACACAGAACGTAAAATGAATGCAGCAAAATACAGGGAAATCCTGGAGAACTGTGAATTGGGTGAAGATTTGTTTTCCAGCAAGACAATGACCACAAACTTAAAGCAAACCTACACAGGAATTATTTAAATATAGCGATAAAGTTAATGTCCTGGAGTGGACAAGACCTCAATCCAATCAACAATTTCCGGTAGGACTTTGAAAAGGCTGTTCATTCACGATCCCCAAGCAATCTGACAGAGCTTGAGCAGTTTTGTAAAGGAGAATGGGGAAGCATTGCAGTGTCCAGATGTGCAAAGCTGATAGAGACCTATCCATACGATTCAAGGCTGTAATTGCTGCCAAAGGTGTATCTACTAAATACTGACTTGAAGGGGGTGAATACTTATGCAACCAATTATTTTGTGCTTTACCTTTGTAATTAATCTAGATTACTTTGTAGAGAAATGTTTTTACTTTGACATGAAAGAGTCTTTTTCTGGTGATCAGTGTCAAAAAATAAACCAAATTAAATCCACTGTGATTCAAACTTGTAAAACAATAAAATATGAAAACTTCCAAGAGGGTGATACTTTTTATGGGCATTGTACTTATCCAAATATCTTACGAATTCTATTTATTGTATCTGCCTGAACCACTTTCTCTGGTAGCACATTCTGTATATGAACTCTGTGAAAGTGTTACCTCTCAGGTTTCTTAAATCTATCACCAATCCCTTTAATTTTTAGTTTCCCTTCCCTATGAAAAAAAAATCTATATGTGTTCATCCTAAATATATCCCTGATGGTTTTATACACTTTCATATCACTCCCAAATTTTCCTACATTTCAAGGAATCAAGTCCTTCCACCTCACCCCAGAACTCAGTTCCTTCACTTACTTACAGCCCACTACACCACTGGCATTTGGAACCATGAGGATCCTCCATCTATGGCCAAGTTTAGGGCTTCCATCATTATGTTAGTAGCTTCCTCTCTGGATTTCACTATGCAAGACTCAGGAATAGCATTGCATTCAGATGTAGAAGGGTTCTTCATTGCTATTTTCATGAGGATTCATGGACCATTCTTAGTCTGGGCTCTACCCTTTGACCTGTTTGGCATGGGTGACCCTACCAAGAGCTGAAGCATAAAACTCTGATTCCAGCCAACACCGCTTTCTGGATCATTGAGGCACGCAAGCCTCCAAACCATGACAAGGTTGTGGGCATCTGGGAGGCCAGTCCCTTCAGTATCCTCATAAATCTCTGCACGCTTTCTAATTTAATTATGTCTTTCTTCAAAAGATTGACCAAACTGTCTATGATTCACCAAGTGTAGTCTTACCAACTTCTGTCCAACTCCTATACTCTGTCTCCTGACTGATGAAGGTTAGTGTGTTTAACTCCTTCATTACTGCCTGTCTACCTGTGATGAGTGAACTACCTTCTTGTACTCCCAGGTCCCTCTGTTAAACAACATTCTTCAAGGTCTGAACATTCACTGTTCAAGTCCTATCCTGGATTAACTTCCCAAAATGTGATATTTTGCATTTATCAGAAATGAAATCTATTTGCCAGTCCTTGGCCTACTTACATAACCATAAGACATAGGAGCAGAACCAGGCCATTTGGCCCATCAAGTCTGCTCCAGCACTCAATCACGGTTGATCCTTTTTTCCTCTCCTCAACCCCATTCCCTGCCTTCTCCCCATAACCTTTGATGTCATGTCTGATTAAGAACATAAGACCATAAGATATAGGAGCAGAGTTAGGCCACTTGGTCCATCAAAATAACTGATCAAGATTGTCCAGTAATTTTTGAAAAACTTCTTCACTGTCTATGATAGCATCTAATTTAATATCATCTACAAACTTATTAACTGTGGTAAAAGGATCTATTGCTTTCCCAGCGTACATAGAACATAGAACAATACAGCACAGTACAGGCCCTTCATCCCACAATGTTGTGCTGACCCTAAACCCTGCCTCCCTGATGCGCCATCAATAACTCTTGGAGACGGGAGGCGAACGATAGGCTTTTATTAGCAGCAAAAGTGACCACAACATCTTGGAGACTGAGGGAGGAGCAGTGCCTCCAATCGCCTTTATACAGGGGTCTGTGGGAGGAGCCACGGGAGCAGTCAGCAGAGGGGCGTGTCCAGACAGGTATACACATAGTTTACCACACTCCCATATAACCCCCCACCTTGTATTCCTCCATATACCTGTCTAGTAGTCTTTTAAATTTCACTAATGTATCTGCCTCCACCACTGACTCAGGCAGTGCATTCCACGCACCAACCACACTCTGAGTGAAAAACCTTCCTCTAATATCCCCCTTGAACTTCCCTCCCCTTACCTTAAAGCCATGTCCTCTTGTCCTGAGCAGTGGTGCCCTGGGGAAGAGGCACTGGCTGTCCACTCTATCTAGTCCTCTTAATATCTTGTACACTTCCATCTCATCCTCCTTCTCTCCAGAGAGTAAAGCCCTAGCTCCCTTAATCTCTGATCATAATCCGTACTCTCTAAACCAGGCAGCATCCTGGTAAATCTACTCTGTACCCTTTCCAATGCTTCCACATCCTTCCTACAGTGAGGTGACCAGAACTGGACACAGTACTCCAAGTGTGGCCTAACCAGAGTTTTATAGAGCTACATCATTACCCCGTGATTCTTAAACTCTATCCCTCAACTTATGAAAGTTAACATCACATAAGCTTTCTTAACTACCCTATCTACCTGTGAGGCAACTTTCAGGGATCTGTGGACATGTACCCCCAGATCCCTCTGCTCCTCCACTCTACCAAGTATCCTGACATTTACTTTGTACTCTGCCTTGGAGTTTGTCCTTCCAAAGTGTACCACCTCACACTTCTCCAGGTTGAACTCCATCTGCCACTTCTGCATCCTATCAATGTCTCTCTGCAATCTTTGACAATCCACAACACCACCAACCTTTGTGTCGTCTGCAAACTTGCCAACCTACCCGTCTACCCCCACATCCAGGTCATTAATAAAAATCACAAAAAGTAGAGGTCCCAGAACAGATCCTTGTGGGACACCACTAGTCACAACCCTCCAATCTGAATGTACTCCCTCCACCACGACCCTCTGCCTTCTGCAGCCAAGCCAATTCTGAATCCACCTGGCCAAACTTCCCTGGATCCCATGCCTTCTGACTTTCTGAATAAGCCTACCATGTGGAACCTTGTCAAATGCCTTACTAAAATCCATGTAGATCACATCCACTACACTACCCTCATCTATCTGCCTGGTCACCTCCTCAAAGAACTCTATCAGACTTGTTAGGCACGATCTGCCCTTCACAAAGCCATGCTGACTGTCCTTGATCAGACCATGATTCTCTAAATGCCCATAGATCCGATCTCTAAGAATCTTTTCCAACAGCTTTCCCACCACAGACGTAAGGCTCACTGGTCTATAATTACCTGGACTATCCCTACTACCTCTTTTGAACAAGGGGACAACATTCACCTCCCTCCAATCCTCTGGTACCATTCCCGTGGACAACGAGGACATAAAGATCCTAGCCAGAGGTTCAGCAATCTCTTCCCTTGCCTCACGGAGCAGCCTGGGGAGTATTCTGTCAGGCCCCGGGGACTTAACCGTCCTAATGTATTTTAACAACTCCAACACCTTAATAGCAACATGCTCCAGAACATGATGAATAAACTCGTCTTGTGCTTCCAGCTGGGTACAGGTATCGATTTTAACTGATGTTTCAATGACAGACTCTGCCATCTTCAGCAACAATGATGCCTGGGCACATCTTGCTCAGTGGTATTTTGTACCTCTGTAGTCTGTCCCTTCCGATTGGTTAGTCCTCATCCAATTAGGTTTCTGCTCTCCCATGTTCACGATCGAATTCCAATTCTCACTTAGTGAGTAAGAACTGGAATTCGATTGTAAGCAAGGTGGAAGCCCTAATTCGATGGGTGTTTAGTGAAACCTTTGCTCACTACTCCCTCTGGTGGTACTTCTTCCTCCCCTCCCCCACCTTGCTTTGACTTCTCATCTTTTTTCCAGTCCTGATGAAGGGTCTTGGCCTGAGACGTCAGCTGTTTACCCTTTTCCATAGATGCTGCCTGGCCTGCTGAATTCCTCCATCATTTTGTATGTTTTGCTTGGGTTTCCAGCATCTGCAGATTTTATCTTGTTTGTGGGGCCATGTTGACAAAGCACTTGCTTAAGTCCACTGTCCTGCCTTCACTTATCCTAACAACACACACAAAATGCTGTGTTCTAAGCATCTCTAAGGAGAAGCATTGTCGACGTTTCGGGCCGAGACCCTTCGTTAGTCCTGACGTCGACAGTGCTTCTCCCTATAGATGCTGCCTGGCCTGCTGTGTTCCACCAGCAGTTTATGTGTGTTGTTTGAATTTGCAGCATCTGCAGATTTCCTCGTGTTTGCTTCATTTATCCTCTTGGTTACCTCTTTAAAAAAACTCTGCGAAATTTGTTAGACATGATTTCCCACACACAAAGCCACGCGGACTATCCCTAATTAGTTCCAAACGTTGATAGATCCTGCCCCTCTAGTAACTCGCCCACCACTCGTGTCAGATTCACCGGCCTGCAGTCCGCTGACTGCTCTCGCACATTTTAAAACATGAAGACCTCACATTCAATAAGGCGCCGGCGTCCTATCACCGTACAAACTTCTCCGCTACCTCTTATTTCTGTACATGTTAAAGGTCCAGTCCTCAAACGAGGCGTCACCCGGGCAACGCATTCCAAAGTGCGACCCACAGCCAATCGGAAAGACGCATCCTTTCAAGTTTTGGCCAATGAGAGCAGAGAAGAGATATTTGAAAGATTCGCGGGGAAGGA